>NW_028318800.1:316666-475000 GCF_062004578.1 Staurois parvus
CCCAAACACTGAATTCAAGCCACATTACACTGTGAAGACAGTGAAGCATGGTGGTGCAAGCATCATGATATGGGGATGTTTCTCATACTACGGTGTTGGGCCTATTTATCGCATACCAGGGATCATGGATCAGTTTGAAGACATCAGAATACTTGAAGAGGTCATGCTGCCTTATGCTGAAGAGGAAATGCCCTTGAAATGGGTCTTCCAACAAGACAACGACCCCAAACACACCAGTAAACAGGCAACATCTTGGTTCCAGACCAACAAGATGGACGTTATGGAGTGGCCAGCCCAATCCCCGGATCTTCATCTAATAGAAAACTTGTGGGGTGACATCAAAAATGCAGTTTCTGAGGCAAAACCAAGAAATAGAGAAGAACTGTGGAATGTGGTCCAATCATCCTGGGCTGGAATACCTGATCACAGGGGCCAGAAGTTGGGTGACTCCATGCAACACAGATGTACAGCAGTTCTCAGAAACAGTGCGACTACAACCAAATATTCATGAAGTCATTCAAAGGAAAGCAAAATCTTCAAACATTTCTCAGTTTATATAGTGAATGTTTGAGTTTGTAAAGAAGAATACAAACACTGCGATTTTTTTGAACCGTCTAATATTCACTTTTCTTCAACTTATTTAGAGGAACAACACAAATTTGATCTATTTTTCTTCATGTTGTGATTTGGAATAGAATGTGTCGTGTTCCCAATGCATTTGTGTGGATGGAAATAAAAGCTATTAGAAGGATTTTGAGCTTTATTCACTTTTTTCAACACACTGCTATTATTTTGAACACAACTGTATGTATATATATATATTTTTTTTTATTATTATTATTTTTTTTTTTTAGGATTACATACACTTTATTCAAATAATTTGCAATCGGAGAATTAATCAATAAAACTATGCAGCTGTGAAAATATGGAACAGCAAACAAGCAATCACACAAAAAATGAACACTATGATACTTTGTTCTGACTCTGCTGACCTCTGATGTCTTCCTGTCACCCCTTCTGACCTTCACTAGCACTTTGCTATCCCTTCTCCCCTGCACCAAATTCCTATTGCCCATCTTCCCCACTGACCCCCCCTACCGCCTATTTTTAGGCATTTATTTTTCCGCTTGTTTTTCTCAAATTTCAATCAGATCGCTGACCTCATCACCTTTTCTCCCGCTCTCTATATTTCCTTCTTCCTTCCCTCCCCTCCTGCATCATTTCTTCCACATTTGGTCACTGGCAACCAATAGGTTTTATCTCCCATAAAACTCTCTCAGGAGGGGAGAGAAAAAAAAAAAAACAGAAAAACCACATGTGCTCATGATGAGCCTCGTGTATATAAAAATTTCTGCGGTAAAAACTGCGCACAACAAATCATAGCAACCGATCAGATGCAGATCTGTGCTGGAAAATGAAGACGAAGGAAAGTTTCGGTGTGATTGGTTGCTAGGGGATGGATATTGCCTCCAGCGGTTTAATAGTTCAAGCCCGGCGTGATTTTATACGGGATTTTTATAGGATAGTGGTGGAACAGGAGAACAAGACAGAGATCTTAAATTTAAGCTGTACTCCATTGAAAAGTCCTGCCTAACAAGCCCTGACACGTGGTTTCGCTGTCCAATAAGATTGCCCCGTAACAACCACTAATGCATCTTTTTGTAGAACTTTGTACTTTTGAACTCCTACAATGATACCCTCCAGTTATGGAATATGTATACTTACATTGGTCCAAGTATTTCTGAAATTAAAACCATACTCCGGGTTCAGCTTTAAAGGACAAATTCACCTTTCATAACATGTTACCTGTTACACCCATATTCACGGTGTAACCTGTTGCATTCAGATGGGTCCCCGCTCCCACCAATCCCTTCTTTGACAGCTAACGGGGGATCTTCTTCCCCCTCGCTAGCTGTTGAATTAAAAAAAAAATGTGGCCATGTGGGGCTCCGCCCACACAGCCGCATCACTCATACACAGTTATTTGTGAATGAGAGACTACAAGTCCTAACAGCTTAAGTGGCTGTCAGCTTGTAGTCCTCAATGAACTACCATGGTGCTGTGGAGCTCCCTGGTAGTTCATTGATTGTTCCTGTCAGAATATCTGCTTGCTCATACATCCCATAAGGCAAGCAGATATTCTGACAGGTCTGCAGGAGACCTGCATGGCATCAGCAATCTACTGGTCACTGGTGAAATGCTTTCCAGGCTCCTGCAGACAGAAATAAAAAATGCACACTTTTTTTTGTCTGCAAAAAAAATGTGCATTTATTATTTTTTTCTAAAAGATAAACTTTTAGAAGATTTTTTTCTAAAAGATAAACTTTTCCTTTAACCAGGGGCGGACTGACCATTTGGAAACTCGGGCACTGCCCGAGGGCCCGGGGTCAGTAGGGGGCCCCATGAGATGCCCTTGGTACCTTTTTCATAAGCTTTTTTGAGTTTGGGCAAGGACACAGGGCCCCATGAGTTGTCAGTCCGCCCCTGTACCCGCCCAGAGTACTTTTACTGTGGATGGGCGACATGCCTAGGTTCAGCAAAGTAAAAATATGTTGTATGGCACATGCACACTGGGGCACGCTGTGTGCCACTCCCATAACCACCCGTGTCCTGTTACGGTACCCGGCCGCTCAAATCATGTGATTACAATGTTAACAAAGCTGTAATGAATGAACTTAATTTATAACAGCTGCGTTTCCTATAGTGATGCTGCAATTGGCCCACAGCTATCACATGGTACCTGGGCCAATCACAGCACCCCGTACTAGGTGACTGGCTGTAGCCAATCACATCATGTGAACAAAAACACAGCTGTTATGAATGGAATCCATTCATGACAGTTCAAAGGACAATGATAAACACTGTAACAGCAATCACAGTGTGAAAAAAATTTTAAATCCCTGATCACCCCCCACTAGAGTAGTACATTGTCACCCCCTCTAGTAAAACACTCCCAGCACACAGTTAACCCTTTGATCGCCCCTCACATTAACCCTTTCCTGCTCAGGGCCATTAGTACTGTCAGTGCTTTTTTTTTTTAGCACTGATCACTGTATTGGTGTCACTGGGGTCACCAAGTTAGTTCACCCCAGTGTCAGAGTGTCTGCCGCAGTGCCGCTAAAAGTCGCTGATCGCCGCCATTACTAGTAGAAAAAAAAATCCCATTATCTATACCGCCATTTGTAAACGCTATAACTTTCACTAAAACCAATTCATTTACACTTATTGAGATTTTTTTGTAGCAAAGACATGGAGCAGAATACATTGTGGCCTAAATTTATGACGAAATTTGATTTTTAAATTTTTTTTACTGTACATGTTTTATAGCAAAAAGTAAAAAATTTAGTTTTTTTCTCAAGATTGTCAGTCTTTTTTGTTTATAGCGCAAAAAATAAAAAACACACAGGTGATCAAATGCAAGAAAATGTGGGAAAAAAAGGACGTACATTTAATTTGGGTGCAGCGTTGCTTGACCACGCAATTGTTAAAGTAACGCAGCGCCATATTGCAAAAATTGGCCTGGTCAGGAAAGGGGGGTTAAATCCTCTGAAGGGCAAGTAGTGTGCAGGGGCATCAGAAAAAGTCCATTCCCCCTCCCCCACAGGAACATACAAGTACATACAGATGATAGCAGGGTTTAGGCTATGTAGCCATTTTGTAAACACATTTTTTTGGGCAGAGTTCTTTTATTATCTACATTTATTAGGTAAAGCCATAAACAAATAATGTGCAATGTTCTTCTTCAGCTGAGTAAGCTTTTTTTTGTTTTGTTTTTTTATGCATAGGATCTGTCAAGAGGACTTAAAGGGAAAGTCCGCATTTATGGACAGGCATTCCTGCTATGACAGCTGTTTATGGATCAAGGTCAGTGATGTTACTGATAGACAGAAGTGAGGAATGCTGGATTGCTGTGCCTCAAATACAGAGAAGCAATCTTCTGGTCATTAAGTTTCTGCATGAAATGAGTTCTTATCATTCTTTATGTTACTGCAATCCAAGCTAAAGCACAACTCCAGGCAAACTGCTCACTCTGACCTATAAGGGCATTCACAACACTGCCCCTAACTACCTCACCGACCTGATTCCCAGGTACCACCCTACCCTTCGCTCCTCACAGGACCTCCTTCTATCTTGCTCCCTGGTCTCCTCCTCCCACGCACGACTGCAAGACTTCTCCAGGTCCTCCCCCATCCTCTGGAACTCACTACCCCAATCCATCAGACTGTCACCTTCCCTCCTCACCTTCAGGCGCTCCCTGAAAACCCACCTCTTCAGGGAAGCCTACCCCACCCTCACCTAACAGCCGCTGCCCTTCCCTCCTCCTACCACTCCATCCCCCACAGCCATTTCCTCCTGTACCTCTACCCCCTCCCTCCTAGATTGTAAGCTCGAAAGAGTAGGGCCCTCTTACCCCTTGTGTGCTGTTTGTTGTTACTGTACTGTTTCATGTATTGTCCCCCCCTCTATTGTACAGCGCTGAGCAAACCCTTTGGCGCTATATAAACTCGATAAAATAAAATAAATAATAAATAAACACATTTTTTAAAATTAGTTTTAGATGGAGTGAGGAAGTGTAGAATTTCTTTTCAGGTTTTTTTTTTTATATCTGCGACCTCTTTGAAGCATTTTCCTTTCAGTATTTTAATATTGCCCCCTTTGAGGAGATTTATGCACCGTCTGTCGTCCATTACCTAGACAGGAAATGAGGGAAAATCTCCTTCATGGGAACACAGCAGCAAAATCCTGCCAGAGGTTCTAGACTTTCCTCATTGTATTACAACACTCATTTTTACTGCTGCCCATGTTTTTTTTGGGGATTAGTTCCCTCAATGTCACTGTGTGAAGCCGGTCACATAGGGGTTGTTTTAGTAAAAATGGAGAATGCAAAATCTGGTGCAGCTCTACATAGTAACCAATCAGCTTCCAGGTTTTAGCCCTCATGCATACTTGACGTTTTGATAACACTGGTAACGTTAGCTGTGTAATGTCACGTTAAAAACGTGAGGTTTTCAGCTTTTTTCAGCATTTTTGCATTAGTGCTTAGTGGCATTTTGCCGTGAATAGCGGCGTTTTCCAGCGTTTTTCCACATTTGCCAGAATTTGTGGGTGTTAGTGTTTTTTAGCTTTTTTTTTAAAAAAAAAAATGTGTTTTGGGTCGAAAAAATCCAAAAACCCTGGTTTGCGTCGTTTTACCGTGTTTCAGCGTTAGAGCGTTTTACAGCTAAAAACTAATCTAGAAACCCACTAGTTTGGGGTTTTTTTCCCTGCCAAAAAACGTTGATTACAGCCTATGTGTGGATGGACACATAGGATAACATGCTGGGGGGTTTATTGACTGTAGAAAAAACCGTCAAAAGCCAAAAACAGCCGCTGTAAAAACGTCCCGTGTGCATGAGGAGTTATTTGAACAAGTTGAACTTAGAAGCTGATTGGCTGCCATGTACAGCTGCACCAGATTTTGCACTCTCCAGTTTTAGTAAATCAACCCCATACTGTCAGTGTCAACCCCATGCTGTCAGTGCACACCAATTGGTCTTCCCACTACCAGCTACCACTGCACTTTTCTCACCATCACTGTGAGCACACGGTGTCCACCAGTTGGGAAGTATGCAGTGACTACATTACATGAGACCTTTAACTGAGGCCTGCAGCACTTAACACTCCCCCCCCCCCAGACCCACAATAACCAAAGCCTGCAGTCCCCAGCCACACCTGTCTAAGGGTAACCAAAGCCCTCAGTCAGGGCTGCTGTTAGAAACCACAGGGCCCCATACAGCCAAATTGACAGCCCCCCTCAAAAAAAAAACACAGTTTACTAGGCTTCAGTTATGAATGAACACAATGAGTGATCGGTGCCGATCACTCGTTGTGTTCATTCAGGAAATCAAGGCCTGCTGAATGAGACATATAAACCCGACCTGTCCCCTAACTCTCCATCCTGAATGATCTTTGTGTGCCTGAAGCTGCCAGCAGCACTGTGGAGGTGGGGGCACACAGGGGGGCCTGGGCAGCAGTATGGTGCACAGGGAGGGTGATGGGTGCAGTAAGGGAGCAATTACTGGATCTGATCCCCTGTATGGTTCTATCTGCAGCAGCTGAAAGCTAGCGGGAGGGAGAGGAGAAGAAGCCAGCTTTCAGCTACTGCAGAGAGAGACATGTACCCCCCTCGCCATGCCGATCACCCTGACTGCCCAGATCCAATTCACCCAGCTGCTTGGGACCCCCTGCTGGCCTGGGCCCTGTACAGGAGGACTAGTGGTACCCCTTTATCCACGGCCCTGCCCACAGTCTACAGCCATCCCTATCCTGGGGTAACCAAAGCCCACAGTCTGCAGCCATCCCTATCCTGGGGTAGCCAAAGCCCACAATCTGCAGCCATCCCTATCCTGGGGTAACCAAAGCCCACAGTCTGGAGCCATTTCTGTACCAAATTAAGCAAAGCCTGCAGTCCCCAGCCACCTCAATCTCTGGATAACCAATGCCCGAAGTCCCCAGCCATCGCTGTCCCAGAGTAACCAAAGCCTGCAGTCCCCATCCACCCCTATCCTGGGGCAACCAAAACTCTCAGCCCTCAACCACCCTTATCTTGGGGTAGCCAAATGCTTCCTTGTGAATAACTCCAAGCAGAGGAAAAAAGAAAGGCAGGGCAGAGGGCATGCATGTTATTAGCAGGACATAGCTTGGCATGCAGCGTCATCTTCCCCCCTACCGACTGAAGAACCCTGCACCCAGCGAAGCTCCCCTCTTTCCCTGCATACTTCCGCTATGGGGTCAACAACAGTTGCACCACAGCTTAGTAAATGAGGAGAATCTCTGGTAACATCCATCATCCAATTATGTTTAAGCAAAAATGTTGTTTTGTTTATTTTCCTTGCATGTGATTGGGTATTCCTTGTAAGGTGAAGCCTTACCTCATTTGCTAAGTTCTAGAGCAACTGCACTTACAGAGTACATCTGCCCTTGCAATGTGCACAGTTCAGTAGCCTTTAGCAAACCAACCCCAATGTGTTAGGCTGACCATGACGCCTATATGAGCTTGTTGGACATTCCATCCAAAACCATGGGCATTATTATGAATTTGCCAACCCCTTCTTGCAACAATAACATCCTTTACTCTTGTGGGAGGGCTTTCCATCAGATTTTCGAATATGCCTGTGGGAATTTATGCCCATTCATCCAAAAGAGCATTTGTAAGGTCAGGTGGTGATGTTGAATAGGAAAACCTGGCTCACAACCGCCATTCCACTTTATCCCAAAGGGGTTCAATAGGACTGAGGTCAGGACACTCACATTTCTCGACAGGAAACGTATCAATCATCATAGAGCTGGCTGTGTGCACAGGGGCACAGATATGGAACAGAAAAGGGCCTTCCCCAGTCACAAACACACAATTGTCTATGGGCCCATCTACATTTGTTTAGGTGCTTTATGACACACATTAACCTATATTTCATGAAGGCAGCCTTTGAAAAAAATGGGCTGCAAGTCCTAAAATTTCCTGAAAAGTGGATGTGTCAAAACATTTGTTGGGGCTATAAATAGGCCCTTGAATTGATTCTAAACTCTTAAGGTTTTTTTTACCTTAATGCGCTCTCTGCATTAGGTAAAAACCCTTCTGTGTCCAGGATATCGCCCCCCCCTTACCTGAGCCCGATCTCGATCCAGCACTGTGCAAGAGAGTCATTTTCTCCCTTATCACAGGGCAGACTGATAGCAGTGGGAGCTATTGGCTGCTACTGGCAATCAAATCCATTGACAAGGGATTTGGCGGAGTGGCAAAGCCCCACTGTCTGTGTCTATGGATGCAGGCAGCAAGGCTCAGGAGTGAGCCCACATGAGTACCCCCCCCCAGTAAGAAGCTTGCTGGGGGTACTTAGAAGGCAGTAGGAGCCAAGAGCGCCAGGTCCTCCACAAACCTTTGGCCATATAGTATAGAATGTAGAGATATTTTTCTTCATTCCCTATTTCATCGAACACTCAGAAAGTGGAGAAAGATTTCCGAAACAGAAAACAATATAAAATCGACACCTTGTTTAAAAAAGAAATAACTGATTCTATGTTCAGGGCTGAGAAGAATGGACACGGCCGGTCAGTGTCTTATGGTCTGTAACCCCTCCAAAAAAACAATCAGATTTAACCTTTCATTTTTGGATGAAGGTCTTGATGTTGTGCACAGCAAAAAAAAAACAGCTCCTCTGTCATCTGTTTGTGTGGCAGCAAATCCGCTTTATCTTCACCATCGTAAAATTGCAAAATTGTAAGTGATACATTTAGATTAGCGGCTGTACTTCAAGTTAATGTTTTACCGCAGAGTTTAATGGAAAAAACCCAAGAGAAACTGCCTGATTCACTGAAAGGGTGGCAATTTTGTGTGCATAATCTATAATTTGCTGTAAATTAGATTTGCTTTCCCACTGTGAGATTGTTTTAAAGCAGCAGTAACCCTAAAATGTATGTAAGACCAACAATGAGCTGCGTTTGCTACTATTGCTTGCTTCCTTTTGGTCTGCTAAATATAACATTGAAAACGTATTATTATATCTGTTCCATAAGTGCAAAAAAAATAACTGTTGATCCCGCCAGAACTTTTGTGAGCTGTGCTTTCTGCCTGTGCCGCACAGTTATCAGTTAGGACCAGTTCACACTAACTGCTTGGAAATGCGCCATATTTTATTGTGTAGGAAGTGCCAGTTCTGGACAGTAGTGGACAGTAGTTCAGCTGAAGTTGCGCGATTTCAAAGCCCTCGGTCAATTTCATGTGCGGCTTGCTGATATATGTGCAACTTCATGCGCAGATGTCAATGCAAGTTGCACACGAAATTATCAAAAACTAGTGCAGGAACCTTTTTCAAAATTGTCGCACCTTTTTGAACGGTTCCATAGGCACAAATACGGTGCGACTTGTCATGTGATTTTGAACTGTCAAATCACATGACAAATTGCATTGGTGTGAATGGGGGCTTAAAGCACAAAACAGTGTTTCATTTTTTTAAAACTTTACTGAAATGTCATAATTTGACATACAATTCATTGCTCAGCTCTGGTCAGGGGCGGACTGACCATTTGTAAACTCGGGCACTGCCCGAGGGCCTGGGGTCAGTAGGGGGCCCCATGAGATGCCCCTGGTACCCTTTTCATAGGCTTTTTTGAGTTTGGGCAAGGACACAGTGGGCCCCATGATCCCCTATTGCCCGGGGGCCCCATGAGTTGTCAGTCCGCCCCTGGCTGTGGTGCTTAGAAACACACATAGAAACTGCTCTGTGGGTAAGCTGCAGGGTAGAAAAATGCAGACATGTTGCAAATTTCCACACTGCAGCTTACCCGAAGGTGGCATTTCAGTGTGAACAAAGCACATGTGCCTTTGCATATATCAGCCATTTTCCAGTTCAGAAAAATGTAAATATCCACACAGTTGTGAACAAGCCCTTGGGACTCTTTCTAGTTCACTTTTGTTGACTGGAGAACACCACCCTCCATGTCAGTTGCGTCCCGAGGCAGGTGCGGGGAGTGCGGCCCGCACCGGGTGACACCGACCGCATGGGGCGACACCAGACCCACTACACAAAAAGGTAAGTTGTAAAGCAAGCCAACGATCCCCACAGGATGGATCCGATCCATCCTGCGGGGATCGTCGGCTTTCTTTACAACTTACCTTTTTGTGGAGCGGGTCTGGTGTCACCCCGTATAGGTTGCATGCAGATGATCCCCGCAGGATGGATGGGATCTGCGGATTGGGAGCATAATGGATCGGAGTCCGATCCATTATGCTCAATCCGCAGATCCGAACCATCCTGCGGGGATTGTCGGCATGCAACCTATACGGGGTGACACCAGACCAGCTCCACGAAAAGGTAAGTTGTAAAGAAAGCTGAAGATCCCCGCAGGATGGATCGGATCTGCGGATTGAGCATAATGGATCGGAGTCCGATCCATTATGCTCAATCTGCAGATCCTATCCATTCTGCGGGGATCGTCGGAGGGGGTGTCACCAAGTGTTACCGCACCGGGTGACACCAACCCTAGGGACGCCTCTGCTCCATGTCATGGTGATGAAGTGGTGTTCTGTAGTCCTAATAAACCTTTTGTCCTAGGGTGACAACTTTGCTGCTTTATAGTTAAGATGTAATGAGTTGCGTTGTCACCGTAGGTCAGGACGTGTGTTAGGACTCTTTCAGACTGCTGAATGGATTGGTTAAGAACAGGCAGCCTAGCCATGGATTTACTGACCCCTCTTCTTCTCGGCTGCCCACTGTAATTCTAATCTAAGATCACAGCCTGACAGAGCTGTACACATGTCGCAAAGCAAGGGGCTAGATTCTCTCATAAGTGTTGGTTTCCCAGTGAATTTCAGCAGGGATTTTCCCTTAGCAGTGCAGATAGCAGGAAAGGTAAGTATTCATTTTCTTCCTTTGCAGGTATACCTTTTACATTTTTTCTAAATAAGAAGAACACTTTATTTGAATATGTGGCCCTAAAAACACTAGAGAGCAACAAACGCATAGAAGAAGGTGAACTAGAAGGTCCCAGTACATACTTTATTCTATTTATTCTATTCTATACTTTAGTGGTGGTCATCCAGGGCAAACCCAAAAGGCCATCAAGCTTTTTGTGTGAATGCAGACCTTGTGGAAGCTGGTCCATGGGCACCCCTCTCATGGCAATCTTTGACCTTGATAGGTTAAAGATGGGGGGGGGTCTGTGCTTGGTAGGTACAGGGGCACTCTGAAGGGCCAGCCAGTAAAACGGGAGTTATGTATTATCTCCTTATGGTACTTATTTCACTACTCAATACTTAGCTTTTTGTGCTCTAAACTGTATTGCTGTGTGGGAAACTGAAGATACAAGGTAAATTGTGCTTATACTCTGTTATGGGGTGATGGCTGTTGTTCTCTTGAATTGTCACTTGCACCCCTAGTGAAGACTACAAGTGACTGTGTCAGCACACTTTTCACAGCCATGGTCCATCAGTGCCTCTATCAGGAAACTGAATCAGTGCAATAATATGCAGCCAACACCGAAGCAACTGCATGTAGACAGGAAGAGACTGGAAGAGGCTGCAGGAGATCAGCAACACTGAGATGCAAAAAAGGATGAAAAATGGTAAAACGGGATTTTATTAAACAAATAATAACAAACACGTGGTAATTTATGTGGTACACAGATTAACATTTACTTTAAACACAGTGCAGAATATTTCAGTTGGACATGTCCCAGTTCAGATGCTTTGATTTTCACTTGGCAAAACAGCCAAACACCCATGCATACAGTACACAGTCAAGTTATAAGCACTTCTTGCTGGCCACAACGTGTGTTTGAAAGGTATGTACAAGCATAACGGAACAAAATAGATATAACATGCTATGAAGTGGGTTTTCTCTCCTACAGTGTCAGAAAGGTGGTGCTACCCTCTAAGCAAGAAGACCAGCCTTGGTTTGGTGGAACATATACCAAACCTAGGATGACTCAGTACTGCATTGGACGTTTAAAGGGTGTCTCCTATATATGTTTTAGTGATGTCAGCAAGTGTTCATGAAGCTTCTCATTGGAAAATGATTTGCTGTTGTGATCTTCTGGCATTTGGAAATAGAGTCGATCATCAAAAAAGTAATCCTTTGAAGGATGGACAAAGCAAGGTAGCCTCAGAAGGAGTCCAGTAATGTAACCCCCCAACAAGGACATGCCAAATGTTACCCCAAAGGCTGCAGCTTGTCCGAGGGCTTGATCTGTTGCCGTCCATGTGTTTTCCAAGAACTGATTTCCAAGAACTTCCAAAACTGGTGGTTGGTCCTCCATATTGCTGTCATTTAGAATCTCATGTAGGCTAGAGCCATACGTATCAATTGATCCTGATAAAATAATCACAATGCTGCTCAAGGTGCCGACAATGCCTGGTAAGCCATGAAGGTTGTGAATTCCACACTGGTCTTGGAGCTTGATCTTTCTGGCCAAGAAAGAACTGAAGTACTGGTATCCAAGTATGCAGAACATGGCTGCAATGCAACCTACAGCAAATGCCCCTCCAGGGCTAATCAGATCTGCAGTGATTCCAATGGCCACCCCACCTGCCAAGGAGGCATTTTGAAGGTGCACTAGGCTAATCCTTCCCTTTCCGTCTATCAGGCTGGACAGAGCAAAGGTGGTGATTGTCCCAGAACTCAGGGCAAAGAACGTATTGACAATGGCTCGATACTGAGCATCTTCAGTTTTGGCTAAGACAGAATTGAAGCTTGGCCAGAAAATCCAAAGAAAAATAGTACCAAGAAAAGAAAGTAAATCAGATTTTGCAGTGGTGGCCTCTTTTGGGTGAGTATTTCGTAGTTCAGGTTGGTAAAGAATTTGGGCCACACCTAAGCCAAAGTAGCACGAGAAGATGTGAATGGCAATTGTCCCTCCAATATCAATAACGTGAAAATATTTGTTTACAAGCCAGTCATTGACCACAAAAAGTGGAATCTCCATGGCAGAGAACAGCAGCAACTGGACATGGCTGGCCCTTCCCATAATGGCTCCAACTGATATAAGCGTTGTTACTGCAGCGAACTCAGCATCAAGGACATTTTCCAACCTCAAGTGTATCTTCCCTTCTTTGTAGTGATAGAAGAAGCCTTGGACGACCAAAGACCACTGAATGGCAAAGTTTCCAATCAAAAAGTTGAAGGCAATTCCACCGAAGCTGTAGAGTTTTAAAAATGACAGCATGAGGCCCAGTCCAACGAACAGCATGAGATGAACATCTTTAAACATGGGGAAGATGGCAGTGAAGTGCTCTTCTTTTGGTTTTGTTCCATTGTGGAAAATAGGTCTATTTGAGTGGTCTTCAAAAGTCATAAACAGGATGAATACTGCCACAAAGGCCCCTTGAAGAAAGGCCAGCAGGACGGGCAACTGGCATCGCAGACCCGGGGAGAAAACAATTGACATTATGCATATAGATGGAACCCGAAGAGCACCTTTCTCCCCAGCAACTTGCAGAACATATGATTCTTGTGTTTAGCAACAGCCAAAAGTTGCCTTTTGCCAATTTGCCGAGTCCTGTATCCAATAAAGAGAGTGCTCTGTCGTGTGCGGTGAACTTTGTACTACAGTAATATACATTGTTTAAAGATTACCTTTTATTGGTACGTAACAGACTGACTTACATGCAGCCCTTGTTATTTAACGCAAGGCTGAGCATGGCACCTGCATCCACCTCGAAGTCAGGCATGGTCATGTGACCACCAGTGCAACATGTTGGAACTTGTAGTTCCTTAATAGCTGATGGAAAAAAAAAAAAACAGTCCAGACTTTTCTGGGATTAGTCTTCATACTTAGATGTTTTTTTGGATGTCGTGCTGAGTGTTACAGACTTGAAACATATCTAAATACAAACATTTTTTTAATGTTTTGGATGGAGTGGTGAGGGGTTAGGGGGACCTATAATGTTTGTTCCATAAAGTTGTACATCCCTGGTGCAGCCCGGGGCCACATGCAGCCCCTTTGGGACTACTTGTGCAGCCCTTGAGGCCCTTGCAAGCTCTTATTTCTGTTTCCCTATTGCCCTATTATAGTACATTTCTAACAACTTCATGTAATATGTCTCCAGTCTATGACTGTCTCCTGAAGCATGTCCCCAGTTTTCAACTTCTTTTGCATGTCTCTGACCATCTCTTAATTAACGTTCTTAGTGTCTGACCATCCCTTATATGATCCCCACAGTCTCTGACTATTTCTTTTATTTTGTCAACAGTCTTTTACCATCTCCTGTATCAGGTCAGCAGTCTCTGACTATCTCTTGTATCATGTCAACAGTTGCTGATCATCTCATGTACCATGTCTGTAGTCTCTCACCATTTCTTGTATCATGCCCCCAGTCTTTGACGATCTCTTGTATCATGCCTGCAGTCTCTGACCATTTCTTGTATCATGCCCCCAGTCTCTGACCATCTCCTGTATCATGCCTGCAGTCTCTGACCATTTCTTGTATCATGTCCCCAGTCTCTGAGAATCTCTTGTATCATGCCTGCAGTCTCTGACCATTTCTTGTATCATGCCCCCAGTCTCTGACCATCTCCTGTATCATGCCTGCATTCTCTGATCATTTCTTGTATCATGTCCCCAGTCTCTGAGAATCTCTTGTATCATGCCTGCAGTCTCTGACCATTTCTTTTATCATGCCCCCAGTCTCTGACCATCTCCTGTATCATTCCCCCAGTCTCTGACAATCTCTTGTATCATGCCTGCAGTCTCTGACCATTTCTTCTATCATGCCCCCAGTCTCTGACGATCTCTAGTATCATTATTGTAATTATCATACAGGATTTATATAGCGCCAACAGTTTGCTCAGCGCTTTACAATATAACGGGAGACAATACAGCAACAATACAGTTCAATACAAGAGGGTTAGGAGGACCCTGCTCCTTGGAGCTTACAATCTAAGAGGGATGCCTGCAGTCTCTGACCATTTCTTGTATGATGCCCCCAGTCTCTAACCAACTCTTGTATCGTGTCAACTGTCATTGACCATCTCTCGTACCATGGCTACAGTCTCTGACCATCTCTCGTACCTCAGTCTCTGACCATTTCCTGTATCATGTCAACAGTCTCTCACTGTTTCTTCTATCATGCCCCCAGTCTCTGACCGTTTCTTGCATCATGTCAGCAGTCTCTGACCATCTCTTGTATGACGCCCACAGTTTCTAACCAGCTCTTACATCATGCATCCAGGCCAGGGGCGGACTGACAACTTAATGGGGCCCCAGGGCAATAGGGGATCATGGGGCCCCTGTGTCCTTGCCCAAACTCAAAAAAGCCTATGAAAAAGGTACCCAGGGCATCTCATGGGGCCCCCAACTGACCCCGGGCCCTCGGGCAGTGCCCGAGTTTCCAAATGGTCAGTCCGCCCCTGATCCAGGCTCTGACCACTTCTCGTATCATGACAACAGTCTCTGACCATCACTTCAGTCATGTATACAATCTCTGACCAACTCCATATTATTTCAACAGTCCCTGACCATCTCTGCCCAAAGGTCTTTGATTTTATCCTGTTGTGTGTCTGCTGTCTCTGAATGAATATTTATGGAATTTTCTGTGTGGCCCCTTGGTGATGTCAGAGGCCGCACTTGAGTCCTCCAAATCAGGAAAGTTGACCGCCACTGTTCTAGATGAATCAGCAGGAATTCTGGGTGCTTTCAGAGAGGGTCTCCATAGAAAGCACAGTGAAATATATGCTTGAATTCTCTTAAAATCCAACGGAAGACAAACAGATGTGGCATGCATCCTGAGAAAGATTATGTCTTCTGTATTCTATGCTTTTTATTGTTTGTATGCAATCCACTTCCATATGGAACAAACTGGTTTCTCAGAATGTGGGTGGCCTGTCTGCTCTCAAATCTTGTGCAAGGTTAGATTTTATTGTGTTTATACTATACAGAGATACCTTTTTCTTTAAAGCTGAACTCCAGCCTTACTGCTGTTCTTTCATGGTTGTATAGGCTTCTCTCCTGTAGTATTTGCATGCTCTGATTTAACTGCACACTGTGAGCTTTACACAGTGTACATTAAAGCTGTAGCAATTCAGACAAAGCCCGCCTCAGTTCTTGGCTTGGAACATCCTCCCGAGCCTTACTGATCCACCTCATTCATTGGTTTCAGTACTTTCAATTACGAAGGCTCAGCATTAAACTTGGGCATTACTCAGGGCAGTCTGCATGCAAATACAACTTGCATAGAAACGGCCACTTCTCCAGACTAACATCCACCCATCAAGGCATTTTGACATTTGCAGAACTCACCCAAACGATGGCTCACTGCTTGCATCAGGGCTCTTGAAAGGAATACTGAGGCAGGGTGCTGTGATGAAGCTATGTACAGCACCCTGCCAGCCCCTCCCACCATTCATGATCTGTGTATATTGCATAGAGAAGCACAGGGGCCCATTGACGATGTCACTGGGTGGAAAATAAGCTATTTAAAATGGAAAGGTTTATATAAAAAGTTTCATTATCATGTTGATGAGGGGGGAAAGGAGCAAACACACAAGGCAAAATATGTGTTCTGCGTCATGTCAGTATAATTTTTCTGTGTTTTATTGAACTGCATCAGGTAATATTTGCTTTTTAGTCTGCTGACATCTCTCTCGAGGGTACCCCTCGTGCTTGGCGCTAGTTATTCCAGTCTTAGCTAGACCCTCCTCATTTCTTCCATGTTCCCTAAGCCAGTGTTAGTTATTCGTCAAGACAGGGCTTAGGAGGGCTGTTGTCTTCTTACACTTCAGAAAAGGGAGAAACATCCCCTGTACTGCATTTAGCTGAAGTAAAATTACGATGGATTCAACTTCTGGCAGTTAAGCTGCCTGTGGATGGTGCCGAGTCAGCAGGTGACCATACTGTCTAGATCAGTGTTTCTCAACCTTTTTTTAGTCAAGGCACCCTTTAATATCATGGACAGTCCCGAGGCACCCTTTAAAATTATGGACTGTCCCGAGGCACCCTTTAATATCATGGACAGTCCCGAAGCACCCTTTAATATCATGGACAGTCCCGAGGCACCCTTTAATATCATGGACAGTCCCGAGGCACCCTTTAAAATTATGGACTGTCCCGAGGCACCCTTTAATATCATGGACAGTCGCGAAGCACCCTTTAATATCATGGACAGTCCTGAGGCACCCTTTAAAAATATGGACAGTCCTGAGGCACCCAATCATTTCTTTGCAGTTGGTGCTCATATAAAATCATAGTTGCACCTTCTTGGAAGCAGATAAGCCGGCTAAATATTGGACCAAGAAGATGCGTTTATAGACACTATTCCGAGCACAGTGCCATAAAGGAGTCTCAGCAACATGACTAAAGCTGGCCATACACTAAAAGATTTCTGAATGAACATTTGTACAGAAATTAAGATCAGTATATATGTACAGTGAAGGAAATGCGTATTTGCTCCCCTGCTGATTTTGAATGTTTGCCCCTCACAAAGAAATGATCGGTCTAAAAATCAAATGTTCAGTGTATTGTAACACTGAGAGACAGAATAGCAACAAAAAAATTCACAAGAAATGCATGTCTAACAAATGATGACTGATCTGCATGTTCATGAGGGAAATAGGTATTTGATCCCCTATCATTCAGCAGGATTTCTGGCTACCAGGTGTCTTTCATACAGGTAACAAGCTGAGATTAGAAGCAGTCTCTTAAAGGGAGTGCTGCTAATCACATTTTGTTACCTGTAAAAAAGACACCTGTCCACAGGAGCAATCAAACCATCAGATTTAAAACTCTCCACCATGGCAAAGACCAAAGGGCTGTCCAAGGATGTCAGAGACAAGCTTGTAGACCTACACACGGCAGTGTACTGTCAAATCTTGGGTTAGAACCTTCTTCCCTCAGCCAGGGCATTGAAAATGGGTTGTGGATGGGTGTTCCAGCATGACAATGACCCAAAACACACGGCCAAGACAACAAAGGAGTGGCTGAAGAATAAGCACATTAAGGTCCTGGAGTGGCCTAGCCAGTCTCCAGACCTTCATCTGACTGAAAATCTGTGGAGGAGCTGAAAGTTCGAGTTGCCAAACGTCAGCCACCAAACCTTAATGACTTGGAGAGGATCTGCCAAGAGGAGTGGGCCAAAATCCCTCCTGAGATGTGTGCGAACAAATTATGCACTGATTTGCATGTTCATGAGGGAAATAAGGATTTGATCCCCTATCATTCAGCAGGATTTCTGGCTACCAGGTGTCTTTCATACAGGTAACAAGCTGAGATTAGAAGCACTCCCTTTAAGAGACTGCTTCTAATCTCAGCTTGTTACCTGTATGAAAGACACCTGGTAGCCAGAAATCCTGCTGAATGATAGGGGATCAAATCCTTATTTCCCTCATGAACATGCAAATCAGTCATCATTTGTTAGATATGCATTTCTGCTGAATTTCTTGTTGCTATTCTGTCTCTCAGTGTTACAATACACCGAACATTCAATTTTCAGACCGATCATTTCTTTGTGAGTGGGCAAACATTCAAAATCAGCAGGGGAGCAAATACTTATTTCCTTCACTGTACAACCATTCGTATTAAAATTCTTATCAGAACATTTGATGACATTCGATTGACTTTCAACATCCGATTTTGGGGCGAGCGGACTTTCTCGAATGAAAACCACATTCACTGTCAGGCCCTGTTCAGACCACGCACATCGGGAATGAGCGTTTCCGCTCGCGATTTTTAAAGCTTGATTTTCACGCCGTTTTGTGACGTCACTTTTTTTTTTTAAGTGTACACAACCATCTTATTTTCATTGGTGTTGCTCATTCATACTGGAAAAGTCTCATATTTGCTGCAACTGTCCTACACGTAGTACTTGCAATGGCCAAGCGTTGTACATACACTGTATCCTGGTAGAATATTCCACATATACTGTGCCTGTACTCTACTACTATACTCTCTATGACAGTATTGTCAGCTGAACCCAAGGGATGATGTCACTCCAAGTTCTGAGGCCTTTCAAGAAGGGTCAGGATGCCGTAGAGGGGAAGGAGGACAACAAAACAGGAGGTGGAGGGGGGTATTGTTAGCCTTCTACCTCTTCCTATTGTGCTCCAGAATAACCTGTTACTTCATCAACAGGAAAGAGAACAAAACACAGCTCCTGAAGTATTGCTCGGGCACCTGTTCACTATGGAGGCTGCACCTGGAGGAAAGCAAGAGGGCCGTCACGTCTATTCATACGCTTGGGATGGGCGGGGGACTACAGCACCAGATGTACAAAACACAAGTGACGTCAGACAGGAGAGGCTATGGCCAAGGAAAATTGTTCTGGTGAGTTGCTGGAAAGCAGCAAAGTCCAGTAAGGGATTAACTGAAAGATACTGTATCTATATATGTTATATTGCAAAGGCAATAAAGGAACAAGAGCTTGCAATCAAGGTGTCAGTTTTGCTGAACAACTTAGTATGCGCAAAAAAAGGTTACAGCACAAATGTATCATTTTCATGGTGTTGAGACTTTGGTGCCGGAGATGGTGAATATATGGGCATTTACCTTTCGGGATCAAACCCAAATCTCACCGCAAGCACCCATTCCAGCACATCTGTAACTTACTATTATAACACAAAGGCTCAGTTCACACTAGCGTTGAAAGCAGGAGTTTGAGGGGAGTTTTTAATGCTCCTCAAACGCTTATGAAAATGATACGCATGTCAGCACACAAAATTGACGCCTCATGTCGAGTCAGGAGGAGTTGAAGCCTTTCAATGCCTCCATTCAAGTCTAGAGCCAATGCATGGGCAATGTGACAGAGTCTCTTTAAATCACTACACATAAAGCTTGGCTCTAAACCACATGTGTCAAACACAACGCCCATCGGTGGGATCTGGCCCGCCAGGCCATTTCATGTGGACCTCGCACCTCTCCTGCAGCTGCGGCACCCCCCTTGTCCCCACAGCACCTTGTATCAGTAGCTGGCAGCAGACAGGAGGACAGAACTCCTCTGCCAAATACTCTGTGCAACTGCAGCAACCAGGGGTGGACTGACAACTCATGGGGCCCCCGGGCAATAGGGGATCATGGGGCCCCTATGTTCTCGCCCACACTCAAACCACATCCAAAACAACCTATGAAAGGTACTAGGGGCATCTCATGGGGCCCCCTACCAACCCCGAGCCCTCGGGGTCAGTCCGCCCCTGATGGGGATGCTCCTTAAACGCCCTGGCTGGTGTTTGCAGGGCGTTAATATCATTAAGTTCATTATAGGTGTTTGTGGTGTGGCTTTAATGCTTGTAAAATGCTTCAAAATCGCACATAGGGCGTTTGGGGAGCTTTTTTTAAAGCTCATTAAATGCCTGTCTAATTCCTGTCTATGCCTATAGGGGTGTTTGGGAAGAAGTCAAGTGTGAACAAGCCCTTACACTGCTCCTCTTTCTTACCGTAACACTTTACCTACTGCCTAAAATTAACCCTTAGGCAGCCCCAGGGGCTGACTGGCCATTCGGACATTCGGGCACTGCCCGAGGGCCCAGGGTCAGTAGGTGGCCCCATGAAATGCCCCTGGTAGCTTTTATAGGCTTTTTTGGGTGTGCTTTGAGTGTGGGCAAGAGCACAGGGGTCCCATGATCCCCTATTGTCCGGGGGCCCCATGAGTTGTCAGTCCGCCCCTGGGCAGCCCATACGTGATTCATTTTTTTTCATTTCACTAACAGGTTGAACGAAATAAAATGAATCGGTTTCCCCCATCCACACACTCGATGTGGATGGGGGAATATTTCCCGCTGCGCTACTGTATTCTGACAGCGGGGAGAGTTCCCAGCCATCAGAATACACTCATCAGCACTGCTGGCTGTAGATGGCGGCACTGATCGAGTGAAAATTTTCCAAAAGGCTGGTTATACATAAGTCGATCAAGAGGTGGACTCCCGAACAACCAGCCTGCTCATAGATGGATTGAAATTCGGTCAGTACCTGCTGAACCGGCCAAATTTCGATCTGTCTATGGCTGCCTTAAAAATGTAATACCAGCTTACCGGTATAGGTCGGTGATGATTTGACTTCCCTGAATCAGCCAGCTCTGCTTCAGTGGAGAGGAGGGAGTGCCAACAATGCATGATCCATTGCCGCGATTCCAAATCGCAAGAGTGCCAAAAATGCACCATGCGTGTTTGGGCGCCACTCATTTTTAATAGCACTTCAAGCACGGTGCAGTTTTGTGCAAAGCGCTGCGCAACGCTAATCGGCCAGAAAAGGAGCAGGAACTTCTTTTGGGTGTTAAGCTTTGCGCGATGTGGTTTGCTGTGTGATTTATTGCAGGGCGATTGCAGCAAAAACACACCACATTTAGGGGCTGTGACGGGAGTCACTTTGGGTGGGAGGCCCATGGAACACAGCTCACTTTGGAGAGGTGGGGAGACCCCTGTCTCAGCTCCCCATATCCCTGTTATGTGTAAGTCACCCTGTGCCTGTTCGGGGTACAGGGTGATCTGTCCTAATATTGGGGTGGGGGGTTGTTGATTGTTTAATGCCATGTGGTTTCATCCCATTGTTCTTTTGTCTGTCTGGGTTGGGAGCAAACTATTATGGGATGTATGTGTTTATGTGTATTAGCTTAGTGGGGGGGGGGGGGTTTATCTCCAGCAGCCCTCCCTCCTGATGAGACTGTCTGCTAGTGTGAAGTTGGAATACCTGTGTGTCTCTTGTTACTAAATGTAGATTGCCCCACCCTGTGTTATTATGCAGGGAGGGGGGACTGTCCCCTTGAGTGTATATATCTTGTATCTGTGTTCAAATAAACTAGTCTACCTCCTGGTTTACTTCAAGACTGGTGTCGTCTAGTCTTGTATGGCTGGCTATGGTGTCTGTGGTCAGTGTTCGGACGGGGAAGCATTATTCTAACGGAAGTACTCAAGTGCAGTCTGGGTCAGTTCCATTACAGGGGCCATTAAACATGAAGTGCTCCAAAATACATGCGGTGCGTTTTGCAACTATTGCGTGTGATTTGGAATCGTGATTCTACTCGAGATCCCAAATCGCCAGATGTGAATAGGGCCCTAGAATTTTACCCAATTTAAAATGGGTGGCCCTGCAAAAGTGAGTAATAAAATCTACTTCGGTAGAGGGAGCTGGGTCAAAAATGATTCGGGTATTCTGACAGCTGCTAGTAGCCCGGCAGAGGGGATTCCTGCATCCATCAGTTTGCAGCTTTTCCCTTTACTGTCCAGTCACAAGCTGGGGGGAGGGACAAGACCTGTTGGCGTCACTTAACTGCAGCTGAGAAAGATCTTGACCTTGACCTCTTGACCTGCCAGACAGAAATATGCTGTGTGGCAGAGCCGTGTAAATCTTAGGACTGGATGGACAGAATACAAATCATTTGGCAAGAAACACTGCTCCCTTATATGTATTTCGTCTGTATTTTAGATGTTTGTCTGGAGTTCAGCTTTAAATAGTTTGTTGTGTACAAATCCAGGCCCAGTCTAGGAACCTGAGAGATGCCGTTTCCATTTTAGAACTGTCTTTTTTTACAAGAGATGACCCCAATTTTTTTCAGCCTCTCTGATCTGCCCCATCCCCCAATCCCGCCAATATCCCCCAACCCCCCCCCCCAACTTCCCCAACCCGAATGGCTTGATGCCGCTGGGAAGGTCTCCAGCTGTGTATGTTGTTGTGGAAGGCCGGCAAGGCCTGCGGAGCTGAGATAAGCCCAGAGAATTTCCTGCCAGCTTCCGCCTCTCCGGACCTCCCGCTCCCATCTCCAACTTCCCGACTCAGAGCAGAGCTGAGAGCTTCCTGTTTGTCCTGATTCCCGTACATTAACACATGGAGCTGGGGGCATATTGTGTGGACCTGGGATAACGTAATTGCTCTTAACCCTTTCCACGGACAAGAGGCGCCCGAGACGAGCCCCTGACGGCTTCAGCATTTGTGGTTTCGGCAAAATGGAAACTTGTAATGCTTTATGTGTCCCATGTCATGGCTGCTATCCTTTTACCTCATCGAGATTACATGATTTGCTGCTTCCCCCCCCCCCCCAAGTCATGTGATGCCACAACAGATGACATAGAATCGCATTGTATTGTGTGATTTGGGGGGTTGCTTAAGCACAGCGGTAGATACAATTTTAATGAGTTGTGACAGTTCGAACTTTATTTTAGGGCATGGCCGTCCACTTTTATTAGGAAAAATGGAAAAAAAAGCTGAACGCACTTGTTGCCCATGCAGATTTCAGTTTCTCACAGCAAAAGCAGCTGCCTTGCTCTGTTCATCAGAGCCAGAGCTACCAGAGCCACCCATCTCTGTTCATCAGAGCCAGAGCTACCAGAGCCACCCATCTCTGTTCATCAGAGCCAGAGCTACCAGAGCCACCTAGTTCTGTTCATCAGAGCCAGAGCTACCAGAGCCACCCGGCTCTGTTCATCAGAGCCAGAGCTACCAGAGCCACCTGGCTCTGTTCTTCAGAGCCAGAGCTACCTACCAGAGCCACCCGGCTCTGTTCATCAGAGCCACCGGAGCCACCCGGTTCTGTTCATCAGAGACAGAGCCACCAGAGCCACCCGGCTCTGTTCATCAGAGCCAGAGCTACCAGAGCCACCCGGTTCTGTTCATCAGAGCCAGAGCCACCCAGCTCTGTTCATCAGAGCCAGAGCCACCAGAGCTTTGCAATACTGGTCGGGCTTCCCCAGCACTGTTTGGAGCTGCACAACCCTATATGCACTGGTGGTCGGATCTTCCAGTTCTGGTTCCATCTATTCGCCATCCACCTGGGTCTCAGAGCGCAGGAGAGTTTGTTTCCAGAGCCACCAAAGCCACCCAGCTCTATTCATCAGAGCCACCAGAGCCACCCAGCTCTGTTCATCAGAACCAGAGCCACCAGAGCCACCTGGCTTTGTTCATCAGAGCCAGAGCTACCAGAGCCACCTGGCTCTGTTCATCAGAGACAGAGCCACCAGAGCCAGAGCCACCAGAGCCCACCCGGCTCTGTTCATCAGAGCCAGAGCCAGAGCCACCCGGCTTTGTTCATCAGAGCCAGAGCTACCAGAGCTACCTGGCTCTGTTCATCGCAGCCAGAGCCACCTGGCTCTTTTCATCAGAGCCAGAGTCACCAGAGCCACTCGGCTCTGTTCATCAGCACCGCTGCTCTTGCCAGGTTGCTTCACCCAGCTACCTGGTTCTCATGGCTCTCTCAGCCTCAGTCGTAACAGCATCTTGCTGAATGGACCCACTCCTGGCCTCTATGTAGGATTCTCCCAGCACCCTGGGCTCTCTCACTCCAGAGACTTACAGATGCCCCTCCAGTACCCTGGACCTGCTAGTTGCCTCAGCTCTCTCAGTCTGCTACTGACTCACTTAGCTGTCCCAACTCTGCCAGTCTGGTTGCTCGTGCAGGAGATTACAGCAAAAACAACTAAAAATACCAAGCCACCTGGCTCTGTTCAGCAGCACTATTGCTCTTGTCAGGTTGCTTCACCTAGCTACCTGGCTCTCTTGGCTAACTCAGCCTTTTGTAACAGCACCTTGCTGCAAAGGCCCACTCCTGGCCTCTATATAGGTTTTCTGTTTACACCTTCCAGAAATGTTCAGATCCTCCTCCAGACTCTTGGACTTGCTAGCCCTCCAGAAATGTTCAGATCCCTCTCCAGACTCTTGGACTTGCTAGCCCTCCAGAAATGTTCAGATCCCTCTCCAGACTCTTGGACTTGCTAACCCTCCAGAAATGTTCAGATCCCCCTACAGGCTCTTGGACTTGCTAGCCCTCCAGAAATGTTCAGATCCCCCTACAGACTCTTGGACTTGCTAGCCCTCCAGAAATGTTCAGATCCCTCTCCAGACTCTTGGACTTGCTAACCCTCCAGAAATGTTCAGATCCCCCTTCAGACTCTTGGACTTGCTAGCCCTCCAGAAATGTTCAGATCCCCCTACAGACTCTTGGACTTGCTAGCCCTCCAGAAATGTTCAGATCCCCCTCCAGACTCTTGGACTTGCTAGTTGCCGCAGCTCTCTCACCCATCTGCTGATTTGCCTATCTGTCCCAACTTTCCCAGTCCTGCTGGTAATAGATGTTGCCAATGCACCAGGGAACTCCATAAGAGGGTCCAACACTTTATTCAGTGATCACATCGCAGCAGAAGATAGCAATGTTTTGGATCACACAGGACCCCTTCATCAGGCATGTGACAGTGAAGGGGTCTTGCGTGGCTCCGAAAGGTCGCTATCTTCCTCTGTGATGTGACCACTGAATAAAGCGTTGGACCCTTTTATGGAGTTCTACGGTGCACTTGTGACATCTCTTACCTGCAGAACTGGGAAGTTGGGAAGTCTTTCCGGTCTTCAGCCAGTGGTTGCTACAACACCCACTCACTCTTCAGCCAATTTCAGGAACGTGTGCATTGGGAATATTGCATTGGATTTATCTCCAACATAGGGTACTGTCTCCCGAGCAGTTCACCTCTCCTGGCTGGAGCACACACCTATCTCCACACGGAGATACCGAGCATGCACTCCTCTGCACTCAAACAACATGCAGGCCTCCAGAAAGACTTGGACACAGGATTGAAAGCTCCCTCCCACCCAGGGGTGGACTGATAACTCATGGGGCCCCCAGGCAATAGGGGATCATGGGACCCCTGTTTCCTTACCCACACTCAAAGCACACCCAAAAAAGCCTATAAAAAAGGTACCAGGGGCATTTCATGGGGCCCCATACTGACCCCGGGCCCTTGGGCAGTGCCCGAGTGCTCGAATGGTAAGTCTGCCCCTGCTCCCACCCAAGACTCTTTGGAGCCTCCAAGCTCCAGGCCCCAACCTGGGATGATAAAACATAGAAAAAAACAAAACCCCAGTCTTCTCCAAACAGAAAAATCACAGTTTCTCAGACAGTAACTTTGAAAATCCTGTGTCATTTCTATATGCATTTCCATAGTTGTAGGGCCTCGCACTATCAAAGCTGTTACAGCCATGGCAAAGAGTATGTTCAGCCAAAACTTTTTTTCATAGTTTTGGATAGCGTGGAGAAGGATGAAAACCCCTGTCAGCTTTGTAAGTCAATCTGGAGCTCCATTAGAAGGATTTATATTCACTTTCTGAAATCAAGAAATGTAAAAAATGTTCTTCTTTAGAAGAATCCGAGAAGGCTAGAACACCTGTCAGATTTTTTTGTATCTCTCTGTGGTGCTGATGGAGATTTTCCCTGACTTCCTGTCCGGTGGAACTTTGTCAGCAGGACAGGAAGTGAGGTTAAATTTCTCTAATGGAGCCTCAAATAGCAGTAAAAACTGACAGAGGGTCTAATTCTCATAAGTATTCAAACTCTAATGCCGTTGTATAATTCTACTATAAGCTGCCTAAAAAGGAGCAGTGGTTGGAAGATAAAGGGACAGAGATCACAGAACTCCCCGTGACAGTGCCTTTATTTGTTTTTCATTCTACAGAAGATTGGAACCATCTTTGTTCAGGCATCATCCAGGGTCACTATCTACTTCATTGACTGAGGTGCTGGCTAAGAGACTTTTCCTAAGCCGAGATGATATCATCAGTCTGTTGCTGGCAGGAGGAAGCATTTCCTCAATCTCTTCTCACAGTTGGGTAAGTCCTGGTGCCTGTACGTTTCCTGAGTGTGTTCAGAAATGGCTGGCAAAGAACAGCCCCTGCTGCAACCGCCCACCTTGTGACTTGTTACAAAGTTACAGTGTACAGTTGTCAGTGATCACTGAGGGAGAAGAGACTGAGGCAGGGGCGGACTGACCATTTGGAAACTCGAGCACTGCCCGAGGGCCCGGGGTCAGTAGGGGGCCCCATGAGATGCCCTTGGTACCTTTTTTCATAGGCTTTTTGGAGTTTGGGCAAGGACACAGGGGCCCCATGATCCCCTATTGCCCGGGGGCCCCATGAGTTGTCAGTCCGCCCCTGGACTGAGGAAATGCTTTCTCCTGCCTGCAGCAGACTAGTGATATAGAATAAATTGTATGTCCATAGGGTGGTACTATGGATACATAACTCATAGACTGTGCCACATCCTATGAAGACTAGTCAAAAAGTGGTTGCAACTGAATGGACTTTGTAGGCACTTAAAGCGGAGCTCCAGCTGAAAAAATAAAAAATAAAAGTCAGCAGCTGCAAAAACTGTAGCTGCTGACTTTTAAAATACAGACAGTGTGGGCACCTGGCTGTGACAGTTTGCATCTTCACAGCCGAGTGCCCACTGCGCATGCGCGAGAGGCGCTATGCTTTGTGAATGGTCCCATAGTCTTCGGGATCTGTCACGTGTCCCAGAAGACTACGGGGAGGGAGGGGAGGACAACTTTCACTTCTGATCGCCTTAGGAGATTGCAGCGGAAGTGGGAGTGGGTACTTGTCAAATTCGGGTACCCGCTCCCCAAAGGTGCCAATCCTTAATGGGGAGCGGGGGACAAAGGCTTAAAGCGGAACTTCCCCTGTTTAGTGGAGCTCCGCTTTAAACATCAAAATCTTGTAAAATCTTAATACTCTCTATTGACAAATAATATCTGTGATATAATCTCAGACTAAGCAAAGTCACTGGACTGGAGCTCAGTTACTGCTTTTTTAATAATAAACTATGCTTTTGCTGTATAGTGTGACATTTAAGCAATTTATTCATGCATGCGTTTGAAGTTATTAAAATGTTACTAATAGGTCCAATATAAAAGTAAGAACCCCTATACTGAATAAGGCTGCATGTGTCACTTTTCCAGCAAAGGCTAGCAAGGATTTGAGTGGTTGCTGTGGGCAACACAAACACTTTTTGAACATAGTTTTCACTCATAAAGTTTCGGAAAGAAAATAAAAAAATGGAAGGAGTGATGCAAACTGTCATGGCAGCCATTTTGGCAGCTGTCTATTGCTGGGATTCAGGCCTTCTATCAGTCCGCACTCTTTACCCTTCCTCCCTGCCGTTCATTATACACGCTCGTTGCCAAGATTGACTCGGTGAATTTTGCTGTTTGTCTGGGCAGCTGCGCCGGGACTCAGCAGAGGAAGCAGAGGGCCTGCAATGATAAGAAGCACAAGGAAACTGGGTGAAAACAGGTGACATGGCCGAGACAAGGTGGATAAGTGAAATTTGAATCATGTTCCTGTGATAACAGGCCCGGGCAATGGTAAATTATGTGTCAGTTATTCCTTGTCTAAATTTTTATGTATGTCTGTCTCATAATTCAGTATGAAAGGTTAATGCCAGAAACGTTTTACTGAAAGAGCACCTGTCTCCAATGTAGTTGAGAAAGCCATTTTGTATTCAGCATTTTGTTTTATGCGAGACTGGCAGCGCCACTAAAGAATCAGCCTATTCAATCACTATAGTCCAGTGACATCACTGAGAATGCAGTCCATCCATTCACTGGAGACCAGTGACATCACTGAGAGTGCAGCCTATCCATTCACTAGAGAGTGGTGACATCACTGAGAATGCAGCCTATCCATTCAATAGAGGTCAGTGACATCACTGAGAATGCAGCCTATCCATTCACTAGAGACCGGTGACATCACTGAGAATGGAGCCTATCCATTCACTAGAGACCAGTGACATCACTGAGAATGCAGTCTATCCATTCACTAGAGACCGGTGACATCACTGAGAATGCAGCCCATCCATTCACTGGAGACTGGTGACATCACTGAGAATGCAGCCTATCCATTCACTAGAGACCGGTTACATCACTGATAATGCAGCCTATCCATTCACTAGAGACCGGTTACATCACTGAGAATGCAGCCTATCCATTCACTAGAGACCGGTGACATCACTGAGAAAGCAGCCTATCCATTCACTAAAGACCGGTGACATCACTGAGAATGCAGTCTATCCATTCACTAGAGACCAGTGACATCACTGAGAATGCAGTGTATCCATTCACTAGAGACCGGTGACATCACTGAGAATGCAGCCTATCCATTCACTAGAGACCGGTGACATCACTGAGAATGCAGCCTATCCATTCACTAGAGACTGGTGACATCACTGAGAATGTAGCCTATCCATTCACTAGAGACCGGAGAACTCACTGAGAATGCAGCCTATCCATTCACTAGAGACCGGTGACATCACTGAGAATGCAGCCTATCCATTCACTAGAGACCGGTGACATCACTGAGAATGCAGCCTATCCATTCACTAGAGACCGGTGACATCACTGAGAATGCAGCCTATCCATTCACTAGAGACCAGAGAACTCACTGAGAATGCAGCCTATCCATTCACTAGAGACTAGTGACATCACTGAGAAAGCAGCCTATCCATTCACTAAAGACCGGTGACATCACTGAGAATGCAGTCTATCCATTCACTAGAGACCGGTGACATCACTGAGAATGCAGTCTATCCATTCACTAGAGACCGGTGACATCACTGAGAATGCAGCCTATCCATTCACTAGAGATCGGTGACATCACTGAGAATGCAGCCTATCCATTCACTAGAGACCGGAGAACTCACTGAGAATGCAGCCTATCCATTCACTAGAGACTAGTGACATCACTGAGAAAGCAGCCTATCCATTCACTAGAGACTAGTGACATCACTGAGAATGCAGCCTATCCATTCACTAGAGATCGGTGACATCACTGAGAATGCAGCCTATCCATTCACTAGAGACCGGAGAACTCACTGAGAATGCAGCCTATCCATTCACTAGAGACTAGTGACATCACTGAGAAAGCAGCCTATCCATTCACTAAAGACCGGTGACATCACTGAGAATATAGTCTATCCATTCACTTGGCAGTGGTGACAGCAGTTTGAAAACATCCAATTATTTTAGTCTAGTCAGCAAGGATTATACTTTGCATCAACACTGTTATTTGTAAAACAATATAAAGTGTACGGGACAACAAAATGGCCTTCTATTCCCACTGTCCTGATTTTTTTTTCTACGCTCACAGTCATTTGAAAGAATTCAAATGACTCTTTCATCGCTGTAACATAGCAGCCTCGGTGGGATCACTGTCCAGGCAGCTCCTGCAAAGATGAACGGGTTAATAAGCTATCCTAAACTGTCACCAAAACAGGGAGAAAAAAAAAAAGCTTTATGTATTAAGAACAGGAAAATGTTGCGGATTCCACCTCTTGCAGAACAATAATGTGAATCGTGTTTGGAGCCAAAGCGAATGTCATTTGCCCATTCCCCCCCTCCACACCATCCCCTGGGGATTCCCTGCATGCAGACATAGGACTATGAGTGTGTCCTCTTGGAGGGGAGAAGTGGGAGGGGGGCCGGGGTGTCTTCACTACTAAAACTGAATTTTCATCTCTTTTTTGGTGTTTTGCTGTTTGCTTCCAATTAGCTGAGGTCTGTTTTGAGTTATTATGAGTTATAAAATGAATCAAAAGCAGAGAGTTGAATTTATAAGCATAGGGAGAAGGGAGAGAGAACGGGGACAGGGTATGAGAGGGAGGAGAGCTATGACACAGAGAATTAGAATTTGGAGCTTGTACTTGAATTTTGGGGATAACTTAGAACTGTTACCCCAGCAGCCAATCAGATTTCATCTTTAGTTGGTAATATCCTGTAGCCATGTATTGCAGTTGGTTGCTGAAGGCAACTGTCCCTCTCTTTGCTGCAGCTTTCCATTTTCCTAACATTTCAGATGATCTAGGTCAGGGGAAGGCAACCTGAGAGCCACAGGACTACAAGTTCCATCATGCCTCTGCAAGTCATAGCTGTAACTGTCAGTTTTGTAATCTTTTCAATGCCTCATGGGAAATGTAGTTCCACAACAGCTAGAGAGCCACAGGTTGCCTACCCTGATCTAGGTGGTTGCTCCAGGTAGCATCTCCAGCTTCAGTCTTGGGTGTTTTTAGGTTTAGTTTGATTGGATTTTAGGGTGAGGGACTTATTAATGCGGACCTTCACACTATACAAAAAGTTATTTTCCCCGCCTTCTCAAACGTTTGGATTTTTTTTGTAATTTGTGTCTTGTGCCTAGGCCAGAACATCGTTTGCCCCCCAATTCTACATGTGCACAGACGTGCCATGGGGTTTCGGGTCCTAACAGAGCCCTGCAGCACATCTGTGCCCACGCATGTTTTCCCAGAGGCGCCAGTATGGAATTGACACACTAGCATGCCCCAAAAACACCCTGCATGTGCCCTTCCGGGTCCTGAAGGCCGGGCAGAGTCTTCACCACACCTGCGTAAATGCAGATTCTGGCTTTGTTTGGCTCTCCAACCAGCCGGCGGTGGGACGGGAGATTCAAGTCACGGAAGACGGCGGAATGTCCCCTCCCGCTGCTTCTAATAGCAATCGAGCTCTAAAAAACGGTACTGAGGTGATGCCAGGCATCATCCCGGTACAACCACTGAAAGTTCAGCAACGTATGTAGTAACTATAGTGTCAAGCTGCCCATACACTTGAAGAATTTAATTTGAAATGTTTTGTTTTAAGAAAGTTTGTTTGATATTCTAATTGTTAGTGGGGTCATTCTACATTTAATTATATACTTCAGGTACTTATATAGCACCGTCTGTTTACGCAGCACTTTACATATATATTGTACATTCACATCAGTCCCTAACCCTCAAGGGGTGTACAATCTAAGGTCCCTAACCCTCAAGGGGCGTACAGTCTAAGGTCCCTAACCCTCAAGGGGCGTACAGTCTAAGGTCCCTAACCCTCAAGGGGCGTACAATCTAAGGTCCCTAACCCTCAAGGGGTGTACAATCTAAGGTCCCTAACCCTCAAGGGGCGTACAGTCTAAGGTCCCTAACCCTCAAGGGGCGTACAGTCTAAGGTCCCTAACCCTCAAGGGGCGTACAATCTAAGGTCCCTAACCCTCAAGGGGTGTACAATCTAAGGTCCCTAACCCTCAAGGGGCGTACAGTCTAAGGTCCCTAACCCTCAAGGGGTGTACAATCTAAGGTCCCTAACCCTCAAGGGGCGTACAGTCTAAGGTCTCTAACTTACATTCATACATACACATACTAGGGACAATTTAGACAGGATCCAATTCACCCACCAGCATGTCTTTGGAGTGTAGGAGGAAACTGGAGTACCTGGAGTAAACCCACGCAGGCACAGGGAGAACATGCAAACTCCAGCTTGGTAGTTCCGTGGTTGGGATTTGAACCAGTGACCCTAGTACTGCCAAGCGGAAGTGCTAACCATTTAGCCACTGTGCTGCCCATGCCCCATTCTACATGCTGCTTCTTTGGTGCGTTTTCGAAAACTGCACCAAAAACACAGGTCCGCACTGAAATGAATAGAAAATGCGGCAAAAACACTAAAAACGTACCTTGCGTCACATGTCCAAGTTTCACAGGTGGATGCTGGGTAACAGGCACCCAGAAAACGCATCAAAATGCATATGCATTTCTGCATTTTTGCAACAGAACAGTGTGGAAGTAACCTTTAGCTTTCATGTCAGGGTTGAATGGTCACCTAAATCCTTCATCGACAACAAGTCATCACGCAATGTTTGCTACCTCCTGAGAAAGAATATGACTGGCAAAAAGCGGAGCTGTGTAGTGAATAGGCTCTATTGAGGGGCGGACTGACCACTTGGAAACTCGGGCACTGCCCGAGGGCCCGGGGTCAGTAGGGGGCCCCATGAGATGCCCCTGGTACCTTTTTCATAGGCTTTTTTGAGTTTGGGCAAGGACACAGGGGCCCCATGATCCCCTATTGCCCGGGGGCCCCATGAGTTGTCAGTCCGCCCCAGGCTGTATTGCATGATGCTTTTATCCATTCAGTACATGTTTTATAAGTAAGCTTACATAATAATTTACACAGTATTTTAACCCTGAGGGGATGACGTATTTTGCTAAATCATTGTGTATCATAAACAATTGACATTTTTCTTTTATGTTTTTGTTCATACTTTGTTCCATTGCTACTGATCTCTTGCGGGTTCTTTACAGCCACTGCTGTCTACATGCTCGTAAAGTTTTGGCTTGACATAGTTTAATTGGCTGCCGTGCTCGTCTCAGAAAAAGTAGGTGAAGTCAGGTCCTCTGATTTTAATGTGTTTTGAGTTGTAGATGTAGAATCTATTGACACAGAGGATCAACTTGACAGATAGATAACCGAGTAAAGCCAGTCGTCTATGGGCTCTATTCAGGGGCGGACTGACCATTTGAAAACTAGGGCACTGCCCAAGGGCCCGGGGTCAGTAGAGGGCCCCATGAGATTACCCTGGTACCTTTTTCATGGTCAGTTCGCCCCTCTATCTATCTATCTATCTATCTATCTATATCTATCTATCCCTCCCATATCTATCTATCTATCTATCTATCTATCTATCTATCTATCTATCTATCTATCCCTCCCATATCTATCTATCTATCTATCTATCTATCTATCTATCCCTCCCATATCTATCTATCTATCTATCTATCTATCTATCTATCTATCTATCTGTCTGTCTATCTATCTATCTATCTATCTATCTATCTATCTATCTATCTATCTATCTATCTATCATCTATCCCTCCCATATCTATCTATCTCTCCCATATCTATCTATCTATCTATCTATCTATCTATCTATCTATCTATCTATCTATCTATCTATCTATCATCTATCCCTCCCATATCTATCTATCTCTCCCATATCTATCTATCTATCTATCTATCTATCTATCTATCTATCTATCTATCTATCTATCATCTATCCCTCCCATATCTATCTATCTATCTATCTATCTATCTATCTATCTATCTATCTATCTATCTATCTATCCCTCCCATATCTATCTATCTATCTATCTATCTATCTATCTATCTATCTATCTCTCCCATATCTATCTATCTATCTATCTATCTATCTATCTATCTATCTATCCCTCCCATATCTATCTATCTATCTATCTATCTATCTATCTATCTATCTATCTATCCCTCCCATATCTATCTATCTATCTATCTATCCCTCCCATATCTATCTATCTATCTATCTATCTATCTATCTATCTATCTATCCCTCCCATATCTATCTATCTATCTATCTATCTATCTATCTATCTATCTATCTATCCCTCCCATATCTATCTATCTATCTATCTATCTATCTCTCCCATATCTATCTATCTATCTATCTATCTATCTATCTATCTATCTATCTATCTATCCCATATCTATCTATCTATCTATCTATCTATCTATCTATCTATCTATCTATCCCTCCCATATCTATCTATCTATCTATCTATCTATCTATCTATCTATCATCCCCTAAATCTAATGCTGAAAAACACGGCAAAGCATGGTAAAACGCCACAAACTGGCATTTTTGGACTTTTTCTGACACCCCAAATTTTATTTTGTAAAAAAATGCTAAAAAACGCAAATGCGGGAAAACGCTGCTAAATGCTGCAAAACACCACTAAACGCAAATGCAAAAACGCTAAAAAAGGCTGAAAAACTCACGTTTTTAACATGGCTTTACACAGCTAATGTCACCAGCGTTATCAAAACATCCCATGTGCATGAGGGCTAAACTCCCCAGCATGTTATCCTATGTGTCCATGTACACATAGACTGTAATCAGCGTTTTTTGGCTGGAGCGTTTTCTGGCTGGAAAAAACCCCCCAGAACTAGTGGGTTTCAAAAGGAGTTTTTTAGCTGTAAAAATACTCTAACGCTGATAAAAGCTGAATAATGCCAATAAAAGCTGAAAAACGCTGCTATCTGGCGTTTATGAGCATTTTTGAACCTGAACATTTAGTGAGAGTATAACTGTTAAAAAACACAAACACTGAAAAACACAAAAAAAAGCTGAAAAAAGCTATTGCAAAAAAGCTAAAAAACGCAAAAAAACTCACGTTTTTTATTGCAGCATTCTACAACTTACCCTAGGTTCACATCTGTGCGGGTGGTGCCGCTGCGGATCCAAATGGTCCAAATGGTCAGTCCGCCCCTGCAGCCGCACCACCTGCACAGAGAAATGCGGACCCGTGGGCGGGTGCCATTAATTCTAATGGCACGCTGCCCGCACTGGAAATCACAACCGTACTGGGAACCTCGATTCCCGTGCAGGCTGCGTTTTCCAAAGAAGTGCAGGGACTTGTTCCCTGGGTGTCACAGGGCACGGGAGTCCATTCAAATAAATGGACTCTCGTACCCGTGCAAAACGCAGACGCATATATGTGAACCGGGGGTAATGCTGGTATTTTTATAACATTGAGTGTGCATGAGGCCTAAAGCTGGTCATACACTGAGCAAATTTTGGCCAGTTCCCCCATGAACTAAAGGTGTGGGCAGGGGCGGACTGACCATTTGGAAACTCGGGCACTGCCCGAGGGCCCGGGGTCAGTAGGGGGCCACATGAGATGCCCCTGGTACCTTTTTCATAGGCTTTTCTGAGTTTGGGCAAGGACACAGGGGCCCCATGATCCCCTATTGCCCGGGGGCCCCATGAGTTGTCAGTCCGCCCCTGGGTGTGGGTGGGCGCTGTCAGTACCCTCTCACTAGACATTCTTCGATTTGAAAATCGAAGGATGCAAGAGCCAAATGAAAGGTATTCAGACAGACAGCGCCTGAACCAGCAGCTGACATTCGTTTATCCACGTTCTTTAGTGTGAATGGGAGAATTGATTGATTTCACTACCATATTATTTTTGTTGCTTGATTGCCAGGCCAACCTGACCAGGTCAAACGATCTCTTCTTTGCAGTCTCTGATGCCTTAAAACACCCACAATGATAATCAGAGACCATGTGATATAGGCTGCCTATAGGTTTTAGTTAACATGAAAATTTTTTAATCTATTTAAAAACAATGTTATTTTTATCTATTCTTCGAATAACAATGTGATTTATTGTTTTGTTGACCCCCGCTGATTCATAGAAAGTATTCATTTTAATTATAGGCCACCCATTAAAGGTTACTCTAATCAGCCATTTTTTGACTGAAGAGAAGCCGCCTTCTTGGCCAAGATCAGAACTTTTTTTTTACAAACTTGTTTAGGTCTAATTAATCACTGATGCTTCTTTGTCTTATTAAATGTTGCTAGATTGTTTTGCATTATCCATGCTGAAATTTAGAGCTATTTGTCAATTATTGAGGCGCTTTTTTGTGCTGAAACAGACCTTCTCCCAGCAGCCAGCCTCATTGTGTGGGATGCTTGGTGTGTATGGTCGGGGATCTGTTATTTCGTTTTGGCAGCGCTCTCCGTTGCAAAGAGCCAAAAACTGCACCGCAAGCTGCTAAATTTGGGAGTTATTAGGAAGAATGGCACCAGGGATGAAAATAGAAATATTTATTAATTAACAATCAGACATAAGAGGAAGCCATGACTGGGGAAGAAGTGGGGGGGGGGGTGGGGGGTGAGTCTCAGAGAGGTGCAGGGTGTAGTGAATGTTTCAGTAGGCACAACTTTTATACTTTGGAGCAACCATTCCCAACCAAGGTTCCTCCAGAGATTGCTAGAAGTTCTTTGACCTTGGAAGACTGATCTCCCATCTGCAGTGCCTGCATAGTTCAAGACCAAATTGATCACTTGTCAGAGTCAGAGGCATGCATCCAATGATCTTATTAGCTGTCTGTAAGGGTGGCGTTCTTCTTCGTGACCACCAATGTAAGGAGGCAAGCATCTGTTTGTGTTTCTTTATTATATATTGTAATTCTAATGTTTTAAATATAACTGATGATTATTTTAGGATTATACCTGTACCTCACACTGACGTACAAAGCTGTCCACCATACTGCCCCGAACTACATAACTGACCTAATATCCAAGTACCGCCCAGCACGCACACTCCGCTCCTCACAAGACCTCCTTCTCTCTAGTTCCCTGGTCTCCTCCTATCATGCCCGCCTCCAGGACTTCTCCAGGGTGTCACCCATCCTCTGGAACTCCTTGCCCCAACCCATCAGATTATCACCTACTCTCCTCTCCTTTAGGCGCACCCTGAAAACCCATCTCTTCAGGGAAGTCTACCCCACCCCCTGCTAACTTGCCGACCTCCTCCACTCTTCCTACCACTCCATCCCCCACAGCTATCTCCTCCTGTACCACCATCCCCTCCCTCCTAGATTGTAAGCTCGAAAGAGCAGGGCCCTCGATCCCCTCATGTTTTGCATTGTATTGGTATTGTTCTGTCACATGTTCTGTCCCCCTTTGTAATGTAAAGCGCTGAGCGAACTATTGGCACTTTATAAATACTGTATAATAATAATAATAATACCTGAATTATTTTAAAATAATAAATGTAATATGGGAAGCTGCTTGCATGGACTCGCTCCCGAGCCTCGCTGTCTGCATGTATAGACACAGACAGTGCGACTCGGCCCCTCTCCCTCATAACATAATTTGATTGACAGCTGCAGGAGCCAATGGCTTCCGCTGCTGCCTCTCTGTCCTGTGAGTAGAGAGAGAGCTGCTGCTGTCAGCCATAGCACTGGATTTAGATCGGGCTCAGGTAAGTAAATGGGGAGGGATCCTAATAACAGCTTTTTTACCTTAATGCAGAAAATCTATTAGGGTAGAAAACTTTAAGCCTTTAGAACCACTGTAAGTTAAAATTGGTACTGTTGACAATGATCCAACGTAAATGTCAAATACTCTAGGTATACCATATTCTTTAGGCCTCACACATGTAGGCATATGAATTAATGCATGTATTCTTTTCTTCCAGAACTTGGCAGAAAAATGCCTCTAATGTCATGTATGTACGCATGGTTATGTGTGTATGGCATTGAGTGCAAATGTGTTCCACTGGCCAGAATATTAATTTATTCTGGCCATTGGAATACATTTATGCTCATGTGTGCAGGTTTATGTGCATTTACATGTGTTTATATGTAAATTTTGCTTCTAAGCTCCTCTCCAAATGCAGCTTTATTGCATTTTGCATGCCTCTAAATCAGTGGTCTCCAAACTGCTGACATGGATCCAGATGTCACCCTTGGCTTGCCTTTATCCAGCTTTTGAAGCATTATTCCTGCCACAGACACTAACAATGGGGCACTACTCCTTCCACTGACACCAACAATTGGGCACTACTCCTTCCACTGACAACAACAATGGGGCACTACTCCTTCCACTGACACCAACAATGGGGCACTACTCCTTCCACTGACACCAACAATGGGGCACTACTCCTTCCACTGATACCAATGATGGGGCACTATTCCTCCCAGTGATACCAATGATGGGACACTATTCCTCCCACTGATACCAATGATGGGGCACTATTCCTCCCACTGACACCAATGATGGGACACTATTCCTCCCACTGATACCAATGATGGGGCATTAATTCCTTCCACTGATACCAACAATGGGGCACTATTCCTCCCACTGATACCAATGATGGGGCATTAATTCCTTCCACTGATACCTACAATGGGGCACTATTCCTCCCACTGGCACCAACTATTTCTCTCCCTAATACCAAAGATTGCGTATTGTTTACTCCCACTGAGCACAGCTGGCCCCCCCTAAAGTCTGAAGGACAGTACAGTGGCCCTATCATTGGAAAGTTTGGAGACCCCTGCTCTTAAAATACTGATCTAAATGCCTGATGTACATGGCCACATAGGATAACATGAAACTTCATTTAGAGGCATTAAAGAAATATGCTGTATGCTTGTAAAAGCAGTGTTTTCTATGCCCATGTGTATGAGGCCTCATTCTGGTATATAATATTATATGATGTATATCCTATTCATACTAATAACATAAAGTGAGCTGTAGGTATAATTTTTTGCTGGGGTTCCCTGAGACCTGTCAATTATTTCACAGGTTCCTCTGGCGTACAAATATGTCTGCTTTAAAGGATAATTAGCCAGGTGAGGGGTAAACACAACCAGTTAGCCCTTTCAGGGTAGGCACAGAATGCTGTCAGCTAAAGAAAGTGTACCATGGTGCCGCAGTGATTGGTGGGCATGTTGAAAAAGTGGTGTTTCTGAAGGATGTAGTTTATTGTGACAGACCTTACTTCCCGTGTAAACTTTCTTTACAGCTCTTGTCATTTGGTCACATGACATTCCAGAGCCACAAAGGAAGTTGGCAGCGGAAGACTTCCCTCTGCCAGTCTGCGATCCAATATCTGCATGGGGAGCATGGCCAGCAAGTGTCCACCATCTTCAGAATGTCCAGTCAAGGCCACCAGCTAAACGTCTTATTACTGGAGTCCCAGTGTTCAAATGTCTTCCTTCCAATTCCTACCCTTGTCCAAACCGTATTCAGGTGTATTGTATAACCTGATATTTTATATTGCATATATGTATTTTTGCATTTTTAATTGTTTGTTTTGTTTATTGGTCTTTACAAATTTTTTATGTTTAAATTTATACTGGAGATGGGTGAAAGAGATTAGGCCGGGGTCACTGGGAGTAAAGAAAAACTAGGATGTCAGAAGGAACACATATAACTGGTGGTGACGCTGCAGTTGGAGGGTCATTACTGACGACATAACTTGTTAGTTTATATGCAAGAGCTTTTTGTCAGCCTGCGTGTATCCTTCTTTGATACATTCCACATTGGATGACGCTGATGGAAGCAGAAACAAGAAGAGATAGAGGGAAGGAGAACAAAAAGAGAGAAAGAGAGCAACTGAAATAACCAAACAAAACCAGAGACAACAATAAAAAGAGTCAGTGAAAGACAGAAAGAGAAAACAAGCAGAAAAAAGATACAGAAATAGTTAGTCAGAAACAGGTATAGAGAGAAACTTAGATTTAGGGAGAGAAGGAGAAGAAAGAAAGAGAGAAGGAGAAGAAAGAAAGAGAGAAGGAGAAGAAAGAAAGAGAAAAGGAGAAGAAAGAAAGAGAAAAGGAGAAGAAAGAAAGAGAGAAGAAGAAAGAAAGAGAGAAGGAGAAGAAAGAAAGAGAGAAGGAGAAGAAAGAAAGAGAGAAGAAGAAAGAAAGAGAGAAGGAGAAGAAAGAAAGAGAGAAGGAGAAGAAAGAAAGAAAGAAAGAAAGAGAAGGAGAAGAAAGAAAGAGAGGAGAAGAAAAAGAAAGAAAGAAAGAAAGAAAGAAAGAAAGGAAAAAGAAAGAGATTGGATAGTTAGCAAAACAAAAAGAGAAAGTAAGCTAGAGGAGAAAGGAAATAAAAGAGAGGGAAATGGTAAAAAGAAATAAAATTCCACTTGAACATTTTAGAAATATTGGTGTCAGAGAATCCACTGATACTTCTGAGTAGTGGATGAGCAGCCTCAGAAGTGATGTTCCAATGCTGTAGAGAGACAGAACAACAGAAGTGCATTAAACCCCTTCATACAGTTTATTTTTAAATGAGGATGAGACAGTAGCTGTACACATATATTACAGTTTCTATGATTGATTTAGTAGAGTTTTCTAGCACCTGCATAGTGTGCCAGTCATACAGAGCCTGTGCCGGCGCTATACACTTCATCTGCACCTTGCATACTTCTGACAGTGATCAGCGAGCACCGACTGTCACTGCCCCTTCAGATCTCCTACAGTACTTCCCAACTGTCACTACAACTTTCCCTTTTCCTCCTAAAATAATATTGCATTTTAACTGATCTATACCATACACTTATTTAATACCTTCACCTATCTAGCCTATTCACCTCTGAAAGTTTTACTTTAGTCTTCCAAAACTAATTGCACAAGACAAATTCATGTATTTTGCATCAATATGCCAGCTTCTGCTGAACCCAGAAAGAAACACGTGGGTGGGTGCAGATAAACATTTTCTCACCTTAAATGTTAGTGAAGAATGTGGACGTTTTCAAATGTTTTAGGGGAAAAGAGTGAAATATTGGCTCTTTAGTAAAGAGAGATCAGAAAGCTACAAGTAAGAGAGATATGAGAAAGAGAGAGGATAGGGAGACAGAAAAGAGGTCAGAGAGAAGGGCAGGAAAGAGACTGGGGGAGGTAGGTGAGAGAGAGACAAGACAAGAAGAGCGGGATGAGAAATATTAGAGAGAGAGAATGAAGTGGGACTGGAGTGAAGGAGATCAGAGAGAGAGAGAGAGAGGTAATGGAGATAGTAGAGGGATCAGAGAGAGAAGTAATGGAGGCAGGAGAGGGATCAGAAGAGAGAGAGAGGTAATGGAGATAGGAGAGGGATTAGAGAGAGAGGTAATGGTGATAGGAGAGGGATCAGAGAGAGAGGGGTAATGGAGATAGGAGAGGGATCAGAGAGAGAGGTAATGGTGATAGGAGAGGGATCAGAGAGAGAGGTAATGGTGATAGGAGAGGGATCAGATAGAGAGGTAATGGTGATAGGAGAGGGATCAGAGAGAGAGGTAATGGTGATAGGAGAGGGATCAGATAGAGAGGTAATGGTGATAGGAGAGGGATCAGAGAGAGAGGGGTAATGGAGATAGGAGAGGGATCAGAGAGAGGTAATGGAGACAGGAGAGGGATCAGAGAGAGAATAATGGAGGCAGGAGAGGGATCAGAAGAGAGAGAGAGGTAATGGAGATAGGAGAGGGATCAGAGAGAGAATAATGGAGGCAGGAGAGGGATCAGAAGAGAGAGAGAGGTAATGGAGATAGGAGAGGGATTAGAGAGAGAGGTAATGGTGATAGGAGAGGGATCAGAGAGAGAGGGGTAATGGAGATAGGAGAGGGATCAGAGAGAGAGGTAATGGTGATAGGAGAGGGATCAGAGAGAGAGGGGTAATGGAGATAGGAGAGGGATCAGAGAGAGGTAATGGAGACAGGAGAGGGATCAGAGAGAGAATAATGGAGGCAGGAGAGGGATCAGAAGAGAGAGAGAGGTAATGGAGATAGGAGAGGGATCAGAGAGAGAAGTAATGGAGATAGGAGAGGGACGAGAGAGAGAGGTAATGGAGATAGGAGAGGGATCAGAGAGAGAGAGAGGTAATGGAGATAGGAGAGGGATCAGAGAGAGAGGTAATGGAGATAGGAGAGGGATCAGAGAGAGAGAGAGAGAGGTAATGGAGATAGGAGAGGGATCAGAGAGAGAGGTAACGGAGATAGGAAAGGGACAAGAGAGAGGTAAAGGAGATAGGAGTGGGATCAGAGTGAGGTAATGGAGATAGGAGAGGGATCAGAGAGAGAGGTAATGGAGATAGGAGAGGGATCAGAGAGAGAAGTAATGGAAATAGAAGAGGGATGAGAGAGAGGTAATGGAGATAGGAGATGGATCAGAGAGAGAAGTAATGGAAATAGAAGAGGGATGAGAGAGAGGTAATGGAGATAGGAGAGGGATCAGAGTGAGGTAATGGCGATACGGGAGGGAGCCTTTCTAATGTTTGTATTTTTCAGCTAGTTTTTTCTGTGCATTATTGATTGTTATATGTTCACTGTTCTGTAAAATAATAATTTTGCATATATGTTGATAAAGGCACAGACTGACATGTGACTGTAGCACACCATAGACCAGCTGTTGATGGTAAGTACACAATCGTTTGGTCAAATCCTCATACTTATTATCTTATTCCAAGGTATTTTTTCCATCATAAAAAAATGTTCATTAAAAAACACAAATGACAGTGTTTACAGGGTATACACATTAAAAAAAACAGACATGTTAAACACAATGAATAAAATACTGATTTAACCTCTCAGGAACCAGGAGAGGCCAGTGCAATAGGTTACCCAGAATCCCAGCGGTCAGGGGGTTAAGAGGACCTGCCGTTCTTGGGATGTAGGCTGTTGGGTCAGAGAATAGTCCTAGGGTCACTTTCCATCGTGGCCCTGGTGGAAAAAAACCAGAGCCAGACACAGCTTTTAGGGACTGAGTAAGCTACATGTGGCTGTATTATTATCAGAATGCAAGCTATGTGTCACTAGTGCTACCACAAGTCAGATGTAGGGGGCAGCCTTTCCTCCTGGTCACATTTGCCCCCAATCTTATTTTTGCTCAACCATATGGTGCTTTGAGAACAAACTGTTACAACTCACAAAGCAACAGGCCTGTATGGGAAAGGTTCGATAAAAGCTGTCATTCTTTAACACCTTTGCATCATGCTAGTTCCAGGATATGGAAGAAGCTGTACGAAAGAGGATGGCAGCTTCCATCTGAAGCTTCTTTCACAGGTGATATGCTAGGTGGTAGATCCCACAAATGAAAAATGGTGTCTCTAAATATACCAAGAGTGAATAAAAACATGAAGGTCTTTGGCTCTCAGAGCCTCGGGGCTCAATGTTACCACTTAATAGTTTAATTAAAGACAATATTGTAAGTTGTGTCAATTGTTTGTTTCAGCCCACAATATGGCTTCCTGCGCTGCAAAACTAAATCGGTTGGAAGACACATTTTGGCTGCTGGGTGAGTCAAATTTCCAATTCAAGAATTTAGTTTGGCAAGTTTTACAAAGTCATTGCAGAGCTTCCAGAACTGTTTGTGATTTAAAGCGACTGTACACCTCCAGATGCCTTTTTATGTACTGTGGGCTACTTTCGGTTAACTAACCAACTGTCAAGCAGAATTAGACTTAGTGTACATCTGTACCAGGGGTGGACTGACAACTCATGGGGCCCCCGGGCAATAGGGGATCATGGGGCCCCTGTGTCCTTGCCCAAACTCAAAAAAGCCTATGAAAAATGTACCAGGGGCATCTCATGGGGCCCCCTACTGACCCCGGGCCCTCGGGCAGTGCCCGAGTTTCCAAATGGTCAGTCCGCCCCTGATCTGTACTAAGACAAACATGTAGGCTATCATTTCTCTGACCTCCGTTTAAAAATGCTAGTTTTCTGGCTGACCCTGGTTTCAATACTTTGAGTCACTTACCCCCTCAATGAGAACACAGGGAGTTAATTCAGAGAAAGGCTGGAACCCCTGATTTGCATACTTGTTCTGGGTCGGGTGCAAATAGAACTGAATCCGCCAGAGCAGCATAGAAGTCAGACAACTAGCATTTTCAGAAGGAGAGGATAGCAGTCCCAACCTACATATCCCCCCTGTACCATGTCACTTTAAATATCTTGAACCTGCTTGCTATTTGGGAACCTTCGGACTACTGACAGTTGCATCCCCAATAAACCTTTAAAAACATAATTTATATATGATACTGCCCACGCCTACTGACTGATGGAATATTTGCTACCCTATTGGGGTTTATGCTTTATTGTTTACCACATCATTGGTTGATATATTCTTATGTGCCTATCAGGGGCGGACTGACAACTCATGGGGCCCCCGGGCAATAGGGGATCATGGGGCCCCTGTGTCCTTGCCCTCACTCAAGGCACACCCAAAAGCCTATAAAAGGTATCAGGGGCATTTCATGGGGCCCCCTACTGACCCCGGGCCCTCGGGCAGTGCCTGAGTGCTCGAATGGTCAGTCCGCCCCTGGTGCCTATATATTCCATGAATCTATTTGCTACAACTCACCATGTAGGCGGGCTATGTTTTCTATATTTCTGTATACTGTTTTTTTTACAGATTTTCAATAAAAATATTGAAATATAAAAACATAATTTAAAGGACTTGTGCAAACTCTTCTTTGGCTTTTGCTAGGTTCGTTTTTCTAAATTCCTCCTGTGCTTTTTAGCAATGTCTTCGCGCTATCTTTCTGCATTTTACACGATGTTTGAGCCGCTTCTTAAATCAACTGCTTAGAAAGCACAGGGGAGCGTTGATCTCCCAGGACGTTTCTGAAAAGCACAGAAGAAAGCAGACAAAACAATGCGGTATATTTAGTAAAAGCTTAGAGAAGGGCATGTCCGAGTCCTCTGAAGATGGAGTCTTCCTTTAGTCTGCTGCAATGGAATTTGAGATGTGTACATAAGTCTGTATGCCTGCCGTGACCTCCTCAGACCTCCACACAACCCTGTATTACAGGGATAATCTGCACCTGGCACTCAGCAGTACACTGAGTTGGAGCTGTATGTGCCCAGCAGTAACACCCATCTGCCACCATGGGCATCAGCTACTTGGGCACACTGCAGGCTCACTTCAGCCAGTGATACAGGGGCTATAGTACATGGCGGAACTGGCATCGGAGAGAGCAGATATCAGACTGCTCTCCTCGCAGGCCATAGTCCTAGCGGACGCCAGCTTAGACATCTGCAAGTGGTACCCTGGGACAGCCACTTGAGTCCTGCTCATATTCAAATACTGGTCAAACTCGTTGCGGTCAACATCCCCCCACAGCTCAGACGGGTTCAGGTGCTCCATTGGGTCCAACTGGTGAGCTTCGGGCGGTGGGGAAAGTTGGCCGAGGGTGGCGCAGCCTGGAGGCCCACCCTGAGGGGTGTAGAAGAAAGCAGAGGACGGTGGAGTCCTAAGAATGTTGCCCATCTGGGTGGGTGAGGGAGAGTATGATATGGAGAGCTCCCTGAGTGCTTTCTCCTGTCCAAAGTCAATGCCAGGCTGGTACGATCGAAAGGACACAGGCTCACCGTCTTCCTGCATGTGAGGAGGAAAGAACACGGGTTCCCTCTGCTCCAGAACATCCAAAGGGGACATCTCCGGGGTGGGAAGGCCATATGTTTCCAGTTCACCAGACACCAGCGGCTGCAGTTCTCGAAAATGGGCGAGATTGGTTTGCGGGTGCCCCCCAGAGTAGCCCTCACTCCTCAAGATGGAGCTGGTGTCCGCTCTCTTCATCTTCTTGGCCTGCTTCTTCCTGCGCGGGCGGTACTTGTAGTTGGGGTGGTCCTGGAGGTGCTGGACGCGCAGCCGCTCCGCTTCCTCCACAAAGGGGCGCTTCTCCCCAACGCTCAGGTTCTTCCAGGACTGACCTGTCGGACAAACAACACAAGGTCATATACAGCTTCGAAAACAGGAAAAAGTCTAAATATGCATAGATGATGTCATAAATGTGACCAAGACATGCACATGTCCTTTGAACGTTTATTTATTTATCCTCCCAAAGCAAATTAGCTTTTAAAAAAGAACACAATGGTATAAAAAAAAAAATATATAAAATCCCATATTTCTGGTAAAAGTCTGTTGTCAGGATCGCTTTAATGAAATGTCACATTTTTTAGGATTAGCAATCAACGCAAAATCATATGTACAATGGATTGCAGTAACCTATCACAACCCATCATTCCTTACCCTTGCCAAATACATAGCTTATCATATAATATGCACATCATATTTGTCCTTTGCGTTGCTTCCCAAATTATTAAAAGAATGCAAACAAGGACAACCTATTCCTTTGATTCAAACTTCGATGTTCACATTCGCTGCTGCTTAGCATGACAGGTTATATTGTAAACCTCCTTTTTTTTCCTGCATATCAAAGATTTCAAGACAGTTTTTTTATGCTGATGAAAGGGCTTGTATTTCAAGTTTTGGTGAGCACTATATCTGTCACGGACTCAGGATATGAGCCCTTCGCTCCTGATTTCACCATGAGCTTCCCTGAGTACTCCAGGGATTCAGTGGTTCAGCTCACAGGGGTTCTACCAAGAACTAAAAATACAAATAGGACAGGAAGGGATGATCCTTTACCTAAATAATTAGAGCAAAAAACTTTATTGAGTAAAAGGAACTGCAAGTATGTTTGCAGCATCACTTTAAAAAAAAATATTACATATACAATATTTGTCATTTAAACAGCCTGTACTAAAATGAGCTCTTCAATAATATAGTGCAAAATAATATTGAAAACATACTGCAAGGTGCAGTGCACCCAGGGCTGCTGTTAGAAACCACGGGGCCCCATACAGCCAACCTGACAGGGCCTCCCTTTAAAAACAAACAATAAAAAAACACAATTTATTAGGCTTCAGTTATGAATGAACACGGTGAGTGATTGGTAGCAATCACTTGCTGTGTTCAGAAAAAAAAGGGGCTGGTAAATGTGACATATTGTGCGCTGAGAAGGAGAAGAGGGAAGCCGGCAGCAGTGCGGGTGGGAGGGGGGGAATGACACTGGGGAGCGATTACTGGAACTGATCCCTTGTATGGCTCCTGCTGCAGCAGCCGATAGCCAGCAAGAGGGAGAGGAGATGAAGGCAGCTTTCATTTGCTGCAGAGAGAGACATACAGGGGATTGGTTACAGTAATTGCCCCCCCCCCCCCCCATGCCCACATTTGATTCACCCAGCTGCCTGGGCCCCCCCTGCTGGCCTGGGCCCCATACAGGGGGACTGGTGGTACCCATTATAACATACCAGACACATAGGGGTTGATTTACTATGGGCAAAAAGACTGTGCACTTTGCAAGTGCTGTTGCTCCAGAGCTTAGTAAATGAGGTAGAGCATCACTTTACAAAGAATGCCCAATCACATGCAAGAAAAAATAAAAAAAAAGAGCATTTTTGCTTGCACATGATTGGATGATGGAAGTCAGCAGAGCGCCCCCTCATGTACTCTGGAGCAACTGCACTTGTAGAGAGCAACCACACTTACAAAGTGCAGTCTATTTTTCGTTAGTAAATCAACCCAACAATCATCAACATGTTTTCATCTAGTATGTTCTGCAAACAGAAAGCATCAATAAAGAGTACCTGTCCCAAAGAAAACAAAACCTAGGTTTACTAATGAAAGGATCGCTCCACCCAAAGCTTAGTATTTTTTTAGGTGGAATTTGGGTGGCTGCATCATCCATTGGCTAAATATTAAATATCTCTCCCCTCTAGTTCCCACTTCTGTTCCTGTCCACCTTTGCAGTTCCAGCTCCTCCTACTGTTTTCTCTAAAATATAAAATACAGTTTAAAATCTATCACTAATGGTGGGAATCCTCCATTAATAACATTTAAAATGCATCAGGGATGGTGGGAGTCCTCCATTAATAAAATGTAAAATCCATCAGGGATGACGGGAGTCGCCCATAGCTAAATGTTAAAATCTATCAGGGATGGTGGGAGTCCCTGTAAATAAAATTTTAAATTCATCAGGGGTGGTGGGAGTCCCTATAAATAAAATGTAACATTTGTCAGAGATGACAGGAGTCGCCCATAGCTAAATTTTAAAATCTATCAGGGATGACGGGAGTCCCCCATAAATATATTTTAAAATCCATCAGAGATGGTGGGAGTCCCCATTAATAAAATGTTAAATTAAACAGGGATGACGGGAGTCCCCCATAACTAGATTTTAAAATCTATCAGGGGTGGTGGGAGTCCCTATAAATAAAATTTAACATTCATCAGGGATGACAGGAGTCCCCCATGACTAAATTTTAAAATCTATCAGTGAAGGTGGGAGTCCCCCATAAATCAATTTTAAAATCCATCAGAGATAGTGGGAGTCCCCATTAATAAAATGTAAAATGAAACAGGGATGATGGGAGTCCCCCTTAACTACATTTTAAAACCTATCAGGGATGGTAGGAGTCCCCCATGAATACATTTTAAAATCCATCAGCGATGGTGGGAGTCCCCATTAATAAAATGTTAAATTAAACAGGGATGGTGGGAGTCCCTATATATAAAATTTAACATTCATCAGGGATGACAGGAGTCCCCCATGACTAGATTTTAAAATCTATCAGTGATGGTGGGAGTCCCCCATAAATAAATTTTAAAATCCATCAGAGATAGTGGGAGTCCCCATTAATAAAATGTAAAATTAAACAGGGATGACGGGAGTCCCCTTACCTAGATTTTAAAATCTATTAGGGATGGTGGGAGTCCCTATAAATAAAATTTAACATTCATCAGGGATTACAGGAGTCCCCCATAACTACATTTTAAAATCCACCAGAGATGGTAGGAGTCCCCATTAATAAAATGTAAAATTAAACAGGGATGATGGGAGACTCCCATAACTACATTTTAAAACCTATCAGGGATGGTAGGAGTCCCCCATGAATACATTTTAAAATCCATCAGAGATGGTGGGAGTCCCCATAATGGGAACAGCGGTAATAAGACCTGGGAGCCCTCACTGATCGAGTCCCAGAAAGACAGACGAGACTCTCGGGTGCTTTAACTCTTCAGCATCTACCAAACCATCAAATTTTATGATGGATGATTCCTATAAACAAGGGGACATTTTCACATAGGCGCCCCGTGTCAGAATCACTGTTGCAATGTCACGCTTTGCAGCTGCTGTTTAGATTTCAGAGGAGCCAAAACCACCGATTTTCACTGCCGATTAGTCAGCAACAGCAGCATGAAGCTACAATGTTACAGCCGGCTCTGCAAAACAGGGATCCTGCTTCCCGTACAACATTGTGATCTAAGTACAATCACACACCATTGCTTCAAATCCCTTTAATTTTTTTCACACTGAATTGCATTTTATTAAGTTAAACATCCTCCACTCAGCTAAACCCCGAATGATGAATGTGAACCTTACAACCCAAAATCTTTATTTTGCTACCGTCCAAAAGGCGTTTGACCTGCGCCGCGAGACGCGTCAGACCGCCAGTCATCTCACCTAGCATCTTGCTCAGTACGGCATTGTGCAGGTCTGGGTTCTGCTGCGCCAATCTTTTTCGCTCGTCTTTGGCCCAGACCATGAAAGCGTTCATGGGGCGCCGGATTCGAGGTTCTCCTGGCTTGTCCTCCGAGTGGCTGTATCCATAGCCGGGTGAGGGGCTCGGCGCTGGGCTGTCTGGAACTGGTGGGGAGCTGGGGGCGACGTGACCGGGTTCAGGGGCTGCGGGCGGAGGGGGTACCCATGAACCGGCACCTCGTTGGCCCAGAGTAGTCTCCTCTGTGCAGTAACTTGGCTCAGATCTATGCATTCCAGCTGGGCACCTCTTGTGGGCAAAAGTGGGCACACAGAATGTGTAAATCCAGGGGCAGTGATCCGTGTACTCCTCTGGAAAGAGCAGCTGCCAGATCTATCTATCTATCTATCTATCTATCTATCTATCTATCTATGTCTGCTATCTGTACAATCTTTGCCCTGCCTCTGTTGCCTGGTGTCACCGTCTCTTCTGTCATTCAGAATCCAGCTGTTTGGGTAGCTCGGAATAATAGGGACCAAATATAGAAACTTGTCACCAATCAGCTGCAGGGTGGGAGGAGGCAAACCCTGGAGGGGGTAGAGGAGGCTGCACCGGTGAAATACACTAGAGAGCTGGTCGGTTCTGTATGCTGTCATTAAATAGTTAACCCCTTAAAGCAGGCATGTGCAACCGGTGGTCTTTCTGTGCCCCTGGACCCTTCCATGTGGCACTTGGGTAAGCAAAGAATGTATTTTGTTTGTGACAGTAACGGCTCCTTGACTCACTAGAGTAGAGTAGTGTTTCTCAACCTTTTTTCAGTCAAGGCACCCTTTAAAATGATGGACAGTCCCGAGGCGCCCTTTAAAATTATGGAAAGTCCCGAGGCACCCTTTAAAATTATGGACAGTCCCGAGGCACCCTTTAAAATTATGGACAGTCCCGAGGCACCCTTTAAAATTATGGAAAGTCCCGAGGCACCCTTTAAAATTATGGACAGTCCCGAGGCACCCTTTAAAATTATGGAAAGTCCCGAGGCACCCTTTAAAAATAAGGACAGTCCTGAGGCACCCTTTAAAATGGACAGTCCCGAGGCACCCTTTAAAATTACGGACGGTCCCGAGGCACCCTTTAAAATTATGGACAGTCCCGAGGCACCCTTTAAAATTATGGACAGTCCGGAGTCACCCTTTAAAATTATGGAAAGTCCCGAGGCACCTTTTAAAATTTGGGACAGTCCCGAGGCACCCTTTAAAATTATGGACAGTCCCGAGGCACCCTTTAAAATTATGGACAGTCCGGAGTCACCCTTTAAAATTATGGAAAGTCCCGAGGCACCTTTTAAAATTTGGGACAGTCCCGAGGCAGCCTTGAAAATTATGGACAGTCCCAAGGCACCCCTTAAAATTAAGGACAGTCCCAAAGCACCCTTTAAAATTATGGACAGTCCCAAAGCACCTTTTAAAATTGACAGTCTTGAGACACCCTTTAAAATTAAGGACAGTCCCGAGGCACCCTTTAAAATGATGGACAGTCTCGAGGCACCCTTTAAAATGGACAGTCCCGAGGCACCCTTTAAAATTAAGGACAGTCCTGAGGCACCCTTTAAAATTAAGGACAGTCCTGAGGCACCCTTTAAAATGGACAGTCCCGAGGCACCCTTTAAAATTCCGGACGGTCCCGAGGCACCCTTTAAAATTATGGACAGTCTTGAGGCACCCCATTATAAAATGTGAAAAACTATTCTAATAGTTTTCTATAACGCAGCAACATCCACACATGTAGGACACCCAACGTTAGAGATGATTTATTCTTCCAAAGCAAATACACTTGTCCACACTGGTACTGACTAGTATTCCAGTGTTTCTCCTCTCCCTTAGTTTTTCTGCATCGCTGAGCTAATGTGACCCCAGCACTGATGGAGGGGCAGGGGATGGTCAAACTAGGATGCTGTGCAGGCAGCTGACATCCTCCTTATCAACTGATGTCATTGGTTGTCAGGACGCCAGCAGCTAGAAGGTTATAATGGTGAACAATGAAAACCTGTGGCTTTGTGTAACTAAAAGGCAGGCTTCTTCCAGCCACTGGCTTGTATACAAGTTTTGGGCAATTTGTAGACATTTTGCCAAGGCACCCCTGAAGAAACCTCAAGGCACCCCAGGGTGACTGGGCACCCTGGTTGAGAAAGGCTGGTGTGGACAGATACCTTAAAGAGGAGCTCCAGTCTCTCCCCCAAAAAATGTAAAGTCAGCAGCTAGAAATACTGGAATTATAAGGACACTTACCTGTAAAGGGATCCAGCGCTGTCCCTACTCGAGGCGATTGTTCAATTAGCTTCGGATCCAGGAGCATCTTAACTAAGGGAAACGAGCATTGAATCCGGCTTCACAGGTGCTTTCCCACTGCGCATGCGTGAGCCACGCAGGGGCACCCTGCAATTGCCGAGTATTACAGACGGGGGAGAGACCTGTGTATAAACAACACAGATCTCTCCCCTGTCAGCTCTTGCACACTGCTTACAGTGAAGCACACAGACACAGCACACAGTTAACCCTTTGATTGCCCCTCATGTTAACCCCTTCCTGCCCAGTGCCATTAGTACAGCGTCAGTGCTTTTTATTAGCACTGATCACTGTATTGGTGTCACTGGGGATGTCAGCGACACCAAGTCAGTTCCCCCCCAGTGTCAGAATGCCTGCCGCAGGCCCGCTATAAGTCGTTGATCACCGCCATTACTAGTGAAAAAAAAAATAAATTTCAGTATATATACAGCCAGTTGTAGACACTTTCACGTAAACCAATTAATTTACACGTATTAGGATTTTGTTTTTAGAGAAGACATGTCGCAGAATACATTTTGGTCTAAATTTATGCCGAAATTAGATTTTTTAACATTTTTTTTACTGGACATGTTTAACAGCAAAATGTCAAAAATATTGTTTTTTTTCTCACAATTGTCGGTCTTTTTTTGTTTATAGCGCAAAAAATTAAAACCGCACAGGAGATCAAATACCACCAAAAGAAGGCTCTATTTGTGGGGGAAAAAAAGGACGTAAACTTCATTTGGGTGCAGCGTCGCATGACCGCGCAATTGTCAGTCAAATTAACACAGCGACGTATCGCACAAAATGGCCTGGTCAGGAAGGGGGGAGTTGGAAATCCTCTGGAGGGCGAGTGGCTAATAGCCATTTGTTTATCTTTTTGGAGTTGCCTGCAGGCAGGCTATATAATTGAATAGAGACACAGCGACTGCACAGACCCACCTGCATAGCTAAGGCTGGCCATACATTATTTATTTATTCCAGGTACTTCTATAGCGCCGTCAATTTACACAGCGCTTTACATATATATTGTACAGTCACATCAGTCCCTAACCCTCAAGGGGCGTACAATCTAAGGTCCCTAACCCTCAAGGGGCGTACAATCTAAGGTCCCTAACCCTCAAGGGGCGTACAATCTAAGGTCCCTAACCCTCAAGGGGGGTACAATCTAAGGTCCCTAACCCTCAAGGGGCGTACAATCTAAGGTCCCTAACCCTCAAGGGGCGTACAATCTAAGGTCCCTAACCCTCAAGGGGCGTACAATCTAAGGTCCCTAACCCTCAAGGGGGGTACAATCTAAGGTCCCTAACCCTCAAGGGGCGTACAATCTAAGGTCCCTAACCCTCAAGGGGCGTACAATCTAAGGTCCCTAACCCTCAAGGGGGGTACAATCTAAGGTCCCTAACCCTCAAGGGGCGTACAATCTAAGGTCCCTAACCCTCAAGGTGTGTACAATCTAAGGTCCCTAACCCTCAAGGGGGGTACAATCTAAGGTCCCTAACCCTCAAGGTGTGTACAGTCTAAGGTCCCTAACCCTCAAGGGGCGTACAATCCAAGGTCCCTAACCCTCAAGGGGCGTACAATCCAAGGTCCCTAACCCTCAAGGGGCGTACAATCTAAGGTCCCTAACCCTCAAGGGGCGTACAATCTAAGGTCCCTAACCCTCAAGGGGCGTACAATCTAAGGTCCCTAACCCTCAAGGGGCGCACAATCTAAGGACCTAACTCACATTCATACATACACATACTAGGGACAATTTAGACAGGAGCCCATTAACCTACCAGCATGTCTTTGGAGTGTGGGAGGAAACCGGAGTACCTGGAGGAAACCCACACAGGCACAGGGAGAACATGCAAACTCCAGGCAGGTGATGCCGTGGTTGGAATTTGAACCACTGACCCAAGTACTGCCAGGCGGAAGTACTAACCATTTAGCCACTGTGCTGCCCATTATACAATTTTCTTGAGAATTTGCTTTAGATTTACTTAAAAACATATAATATGAGGTGAAATCTAAACAACACTTTCACATGTATCCAATTAGGCAGGCTCTTGCACTACATAGTTGAAGGTGTAGCTAAAGGAAATTGGGCAGAAATTGGACAGAAAATTGTATAGTGTATGGCCAGCCTAAGTTTGGCAGGCATTCAGGATCGTGCACTTGTCCCTTGCATACCTGTGAAACTCAGCCATGCAGGTGAGTCCGTACAGCCGCTGTGTCTCCATTCAATTATAAAGACTGCCTGCATGCAGCCCCACGATATTCCGAAAAAAGATAAACGGCTCATCATGCTGCCATAGACTCTGCAACCATGTGAATGAGACTGTGTTTGCCAAAGCACTGTGTATCAAAAGCAGTTGTCATTTTTTTATTACATATAATATGTGTTTTTATCCTTTTATCCTTTTTTTCTTGCATCTTAGTGCTTATGATCTCCTGCAGCCCTTTTACAGCCACTTCCTGTCTACATGTATTCCATGTTATTGGCTGCATTGGGTTTCCTAATGGTGACAACAGTGAATCGTGCCTCTCCAACTTGTGTCATGAAACCACTAGGGCAACACAAATGAAAAATTGGGGGACACGGGCAAAGCGTTGTCTCCCTATAACAAGAAATGCCCATTCATGGCAGGATCACCAGGGATTACTTTACTGAAAGATGCAGGTTTTAAAATATTGAAAGTGACTTTTGAACCTCTTTTGTATGACATTTTAGTGCAGGTAAAATAATTGTTCTGTCGTTTCCTGTTATGGGCTGACTCTCCTGATTGTGCTCCTGTACTGTCACACAGGTTTCCGATGAAGACTGCAATCAATCCTATCAACACACATTACGCAGGCATGGTCCTCTGTTGTCACCATCAGAAAAGCGGCCTTCAGAAATGCCATGCAGCCCTCGCTGGAGCGCTTTCATTTCCTCACTTGATATTGCGCTATAAATCAAAAGGTGCGTTTTTATTACTTTTTTTTATATACTATTTACATTTTTTATATAAAATTATCAAGTAGCAGTAAATGGATACTAAAAATGTAACCAGAGACAAATAGGTTTTCTTTTGTTCAGGGCGTGGATGAAGGAATCTTCTCTGCCAGCTATTGTATTCTGACAGCTGGCATTCATGGCTGTCAGAATCCTCAAAGAGTGACTGCCTCTGAGTAGATGCACTCACTGTTTGACCGTCAGCGTTCCACCCAGCTCCCTCGAAATAAAAACAAATTGTGCAGCTTTGATTACAGTTGGTTAATGCCCTTACTATAGGTGTAGGTCATTTATGTACCACCTGTAGCCTGGTCAAAAAACTCACAGAGATTGCTTCATCCCATTGTACCTTGTTGCAGGGGTGTCCCTAGGGTTGGTGTCACCTGGTGCGGTAACACTTGGTGACACCCCCTCCGACGATCCCCGTAGCATGGATAGGATCTGCGGATTGAGCATAATGGATCGGAGTCCAATCCATTATGCTCCCCAATCCACAAATCCGATCCATCCTGCGGGGATCGTCGGCTTTCTTTACAACTTACCTTTTCGTGGAGCGGGTCCAGTGTCACCCCGTATAGGTTGCATGCAGATGATCCCCGCAGGATGGTTCGGATCTGCGGATTGAGCATAATGGATCGGAGTCCTATTCACTATATCCCGTCTCCCCGGACCCTGCATTCACTATATCCTGTCTCTCCGCACCCCACATTCGCTATATTCGGTCTCTCTGGACCCTGCATTCTCTATATCTGCTCTCCCCAGACCCTGCATTCACTATATTTGCTCTCCCCGGACCCTGCATTCACTATATCCGGTCTCCCCGGACACCGCATTCACTATATCTGGTCTCTCCGCACCCCGCATTCACTGTATCGACTCCCTGGACCCTGCATTCACTGTATCTGAGCGAATGCAGGGTCCGGGGAGACCGGATATAGCGAATGCAGGGTCCGGGGATATCGGATATAGTGAATGCAGGGTCCTGAGAGACCGGATATAGTGAATGCAGGGTCCGGGGACAGCGGATATAGTGAATGCAAGGTCCAGGGACAGCGGATATAGTGAATGCAGGGTCCGGGAGACCGGATATAGCGAATGCAGGGTCCGGGGAGACCGGATATAGTGAGTGCGGGGTCCGGGGAGAGCGGATATAGTGAATGCGGGATCCGGGGAGAGCAGATATAGTGAATGCGGGGTCCCGGGAGAGCGGATATAGTGAATGCGGGGTCCCGGGAGAGCGGATATAGTGAATGCGGGGTCCGGGGAGAGCGGATATAGTGAATGCGGGGTCCGGGGAGAGCGGATATAGTGAATGCAGGGTCCAGGGACAGCGGATATAGTGAATGCAGGGTCCGGGGAGAGCGGATATAGTGAGTGCGGGGTCCGGGGAGAGCGGATATAGTGAATGCGGGATCCGGGGAGAGCGGATATAGTGAATGCGGGGTCCCGGGAGAGCGGATATAGTGAATGCGGGGTCCGGGGAGACTGGATTTAGGGAATGCAGGGTCCGGGGAGACCGGATATAGCGAATGCAGGGTCCGGGGAGACCGGATATAGTGAGTGCGGGGTCCGGGGAGAGCGGATATAGTGAATGCGGGATCCGGGGAGAGCGGATATAGTGAATGCGGGGTCCCGGGAGAGCGGATATAGTGAATGCGGGGTCCGGGGAGAGCGGATATAGTAAATGCGAGGTCCGGGGAGAGCGGATATAGTGAATGCGGGGTCCGGGGAGAAAGGATATAGTAAATGCGAGGTCCGGGGAGAGCGGATATAGTGAATGCAGGGTCCGGGGAGACCAGATATAGTGAATGCAGGGTCTGGGGAGAGCGGATATAGTAAATGCGGGGTCCGGGGAGACCGGATATAGTGAATGCGGGGTCCGGGGAGACCGTATATAGTGAGTGCAGGGTTCGGGGAGAGCGGATATAGTGAATGCGGGATCCGGGGAGAGCGGATAGTGAATGCAGGGTCCGGGGAGACCAGATATAGTGAATGCGGGATCCGGGGAGAGCGGATATAGTGAATGCGGGGTCCTGGGAGAGCAGATATAGTGAATGCAGGGTCCGGGGAGAGCGGATATAGTGAATGCGGGATCCGGGGAGACCAGATATAGTGAATGCGGGGTCCGGGGAGAGCGGATATAGTGAATGCGGGATCCGGGGAGACCGGATATAGTGAATGCAGGGTCCGGGGAGAGCGGATATAGTGAATGCAGGGTCCGGGGAGAGCGGATATAGTGAATGCGGGGTCCGGGGAGAGCGGATATAGTGAATGCGGGGTCCGGGGAGACCGGATATAGTGAATGCAGGGTCCGGGGAGAGCGGATATAGTGAATGCGGGGTCCGGGGAGAGCGGATATAGTGAATGCGGGGTCCGGGGAGAGCGGATATAGTGAATGCGGGGTCCGGGGAGAGCGGATATAGTGAATGCGGGGTCCGGGGAGAGCGGATATAGTGAATGCGGGGTCCGGGGAGAGCGGATATAGTGAATGCGGGGTCCGGGGAGAGCGGATATAGTGAATGCGGGGTTCGGGGAGACCGGATATAGTGAATGCGGGGTCCGGGGAGAGCGGATATAGTGAATGCGGGGTCCGGGGAGAGCGGATATAGTGAATGCAGGGTCCGGGGAGAGCGGATATAGTGAATGCGGGGTCCGGGGAGAGCGGATATAGTGAATGCGGGGTTCGGGGAGACCGGATATAGTGAATGCGGGGTCCGGGGAGAGCGGATATAGTGAATGCGGGGTTTGGGGAGAGCGGATATAGTGAATGCGGGGTCCGGGGAGAGCGGATATAGTGAACGCGGGGTTCGGGGAGACCGGATATAGTGAATGCGGGGTCCGGGGAGACCGGATATAGTGAATGCGGGGTTCGGGGAGACCGGATATAGTGAATGCGGGGTCCGGGGAGAGCGGATATAGTAAATGCGAGGTCCGGGGAGAGCGGATATAGTGAATGCGGGGTCCGGGGAGAAAGGATATAGTAAATGCGAGGTCCGGGGAGAGCGGATATAGTGAATGCAGGGTCCGGGGAGACCAGATATAGTGAATGCAGGGTCTGGGGAGAGCGGATATAGTAAATGCGGGGTCCGGGGAGACCGGATATAGTGAATGCGGGGTCCGGGGAGACCGTATATAGTGAGTGCAGGGTTCGGGGAGAGCGGATATAGTGAATGCGGGATCCGGGGAGAGCGGATAGTGAATGCAGGGTCCGGGGAGACCAGATATAGTGAATGCGGGATCCGGGGAGAGCGGATATAGTGAATGCGGGGTCCTGGGAGAGCAGATATAGTGAATGCAGGGTCCGGGGAGAGCGGATATAGTGAATGCGGGATCCGGGGAGACCAGATATAGTGAATGCGGGGTCCGGGGAGAGCGGATATAGTGAATGCGGGATCCGGGGAGACCGGATATAGTGAATGCAGGGTCCGGGGAGAGCGGATATAGTGAATGCAGGGTCCGGGGAGAGCGGATATAGTGAATGCGGGGTCCGGGGAGAGCGGATATAGTGAATGCGGGGTCCGGGGAGACCGGATATAGTGAATGCAGGGTCCGGGGAGAGCGGATATAGTGAATGCGGGGTCCGGGGAGAGCGGATATAGTGAATGCGGGGTCCGGGGAGAGCGGATATAGTGAATGCGGGGTCCGGGGAGAGCGGATATAGTGAATGCGGGGTCCGGGGAGAGCGGATATAGTGAATGCGGGGTCCGGGGAGAGCGGATATAGTGAATGCGGGGTCCGGGGAGAGCGGATATAGTGAATGCGGGGTTCGGGGAGACCGGATATAGTGAATGCGGGGTCCGGGGAGAGCGGATATAGTGAATGCGGGGTCCGGGGAGAGCGGATATAGTGAATGCAGGGTCCGGGGAGAGCGGATATAGTGAATGCGGGGTCCGGGGAGAGCGGATATAGTGAATGCGGGGTTCGGGGAGACCGGATATAGTGAATGCGGGGTCCGGGGAGAGCGGATATAGTGAATGCGGGGTTTGGGGAGAGCGGATATAGTGAATGCGGGGTCCGGGGAGAGCGGATATAGTGAACGCGGGGTTCGGGGAGACCGGATATAGTGAATGCGGGGTCCGGGGAGACCGGATATAGTGAATGCGGGGTTCGGGGAGACCGGATATAGTGAATGCGGGGTCCGGGAAGAGCGGATATAGTGAATGCGGGGTCCGGGGAGACCGGATATAGTGAATGCGGGGTCCGGGGAGAGCGGATATAGTGAATGCGGGGTCTGGGGAGAGCGGATATAGTGAATGCGGGGTCCGGGGAGAGCGGATATAGTGAACGCGGGGTCCGGGGAGACCGGATATAGTGAATGCGGGGTTCGGGGAGACCGGATATAGTGAACGCGGGGTCCGGGGAGAGCGGATATAGTGAATGCGGGGTCCGGGGAGAGCAGATATAGTGAATGCGGGGTCCCGGGAGAGCGGATATAGTGAATGCGGGGTCCCGGGAGAGCGGATATAGTGAATGCGGGGTCCGGGGAGAGCGGATATAGTGAATGCGGGGTCCGGGGAGAGCGGATATAGTGAATGCAGGGTCCAGGGACAGCGGATATAGTGAATGCAGGGTCCGGGGAGAGCGGATATAGTGAGTGCGGGGTCCGGGGAGAGCGGATATAGTGAATGCGGGATCCGGGGAGAGCGGATATAGTGAATGCGGGGTCCCGGGAGAGCGGATATAGTGAATGCGGGGTCCGGGGAGACTGGATTTAGGGAATGTAGGGTCCGGGAGACCGGATATAGCGAATGCAGGGTCCGGGGAGACCGGATATAGTGAGTGCGGGGTCCGGGGAGAGCGGATATAGTGAATGCGGGATCCGGGGAGAGCGGATATAGTGAATGCGGGGTCCCGGGAGAGCGGATATAGTGAATGCGGGGTCCGGGGAGAGCGGATATAGTAAATGCGGGGTCCGGGGAGAAAGGATATAGTAAATGCGAGGTCCGGGGAGAGCGGATATAGTGAATGCAGGGTCCGGGGAGACCAGATATAGTGAATGCAGGGTCTGGGGAGAGCGGATATAGTAAATGCGGGGTCCGGGGAGACCGGATATAGTGAATGCGGGGTCCGGGGAGACCGTATATAGTGAGTGCAGGGTTCGGGGAGAGCGGATATAGTGAATGCGGGATCCGGGGAGAGCGGATAGTGAATGCAGGGTCCGGGGAGACCAGATATAGTGAATGCGGGATCCGGGGAGAGCGGATATAGTGAATGCGGGGTCCTGGGAGAGCAGATATAGTGAATGCAGGGTCCGGGGAGAGCGGATATAGTGAATGCGGGATCCGGGGAGACCAGATATAGTGAATGCGGGGTCCGGGGAGAGCGGATATAGTGAATGCGGGATCCGGGGAGACCGGATATAGTGAATGCAGGGTCCGGGGAGAGCGGATATAGTGAATGCAGGGTCCGGGGAGAGCGGATATAGTGAATGCGGGGTCCGGGGAGAGCGGATATAGTGAATGCGGGGTCCGGGGAGACCGGATATAGTGAATGCAGGGTCCGGGGAGAGCGGATATAGTGAATGCGGGGTCCGGGGAGAGCGGATATAGTGAATGCGGGGTCCGGGGAGAGCGGATATAGTGAATGCGGGGTCCGGGGAGAGCGGATATAGTGAATGCGGGGTCCGGGGAGAGCGGATATAGTGAATGCGGGGTCCGGGGAGAGCGGATATAGTGAATGCGGGGTCCGGGGAGAGCGGATATAGTGAATGCGGGGTTCGGGGAGACCGGATATAGTGAATGCGGGGTCCGGGGAGAGCGGATATAGTGAATGCGGGGTCCGGGGAGAGCGGATATAGTGAATGCAGGGTCCGGGGAGAGCGGATATAGTGAATGCGGGGTCCGGGGAGAGCGGATATAGTGAATGCGGGGTTCGGGGAGACCGGATATAGTGAATGCGGGGTCCGGGGAGAATGGATATAGTGAATGCGGGGTTTGGGGAGAGCGGATATAGTGAATGCGGGGTCCGGGGAGAGCGGATATAGTGAACGCGGGGTTCGGGGAGACCGGATATAGTGAATGCGGGGTCCGGGGAGACCGGATATAGTGAATGCGGGGTTCGGGGAGACCGGATATAGTGAATGCGGGGTCCGGGAAGAGCGGATATAGTGAATGCGGGGTCCGGGGAGACCGGATATAGTGAATGCGGGGTCCGGGGAGAGCGGATATAGTGAATGCGGGGTCTGGGGAGAGCGGATATAGTGAATGCGGGGTCCGGGGAGAGCGGATATAGTGAACGCGGGGTCCGGGGAGACCGGATATAGTGAATGCGGGGTTCGGGGAGACCGGATATAGTGAACGCGGGGTCCGGGGAGAGCGGATATAGTGAATGCGGGGTCCGGGGAGAGCGGATATAGTGAATGCGGGGTCCGGGGAGACCGGATATAGTGAATGCGGGGTCCGGGGAGACCGGATATAGTGAATGCGGGGTCCGGGGAGACCGGATATAGTGAATGCGGGGTCCGGGGAGACCGGATATAGTGAATGCAGGGTCCGGGGTTTAGTAACACTAAGGAAGCTTGACAAACCCATGCCAGTGTGTGACTATAGCCCATACACACATTGTGGGGTGCAATTTAGCTGCTCAGTGGCATTCCTGCTTAGTCTATGTATCTATGGAGCGGCTTGCAGGCACTTCCCAGTTCTAACACATCAGAGGACAACAGCAAAAACTGGATACATTTTTTCTAAGCCATCCAATCACTATTAACCGATGGTGGGCAGGGTGTGCCGGGGGTAGCCATACCATCAAACCACACACCAATATAATTAGATTCTGTCACTGCCTTGTATGCATACCTCACAGAACATCAGCTGTTCCTTAATGGCCCCCCAAATATTTAAGGGGGACCAAACTTTGCATTCATGACTGCTTGGGCTAAATGGTTAGCACCTCCACCTGGCAGTACTAGGGTCGCTGGTTCAAATCCCAACCATGGCACCACCTGCCTGGAGTTTGCTTGTTCTCCCTGCGTGGGTTTCCTCCGGGTACTCCGGTTTCCTCCTACACTCCAAAGACATGCTGGTAGGTTAATTGGCTCCTGTCTAAATTGGCCCTAGTATGTGTACACCCCTTCAGGTTGGGGACTGATGTGAATGTACAATATATATGGAAAGCGATGTGTAAAGTGACGGCGCTATATAAGTACCTGTGATAAATAAATATAGATTCAATTTAAAAATTGCCAGTCAGATTTTAGCCAGCAGAGGGAGCAGTAACGTCGCTTTCCCTGATTCCACCAAAGAAAGGGCTGATTTGAACCATCCCCGTGAGTTTTTGTCACTCGTAAGGGATGCTGGGGTCGTAGTTCTTCAACAGTTTTTGGCTCATAGTGTGCCCTGCCTCACAGTAATACTTTTGTGAAGAAAAGCCAGAAAGGCAACAAAAAGAGTGCAGTCCAAAGCATTCAACTAGAAACCTAAAAAACGCAATTCACTTATGTATTCCTTGTCAATAAATTATTTCTCAAGTCAAATGCCAAAATCACCTGCTATTTTCTCCATAGAGAGTCGTCACACACTGTCTGAAAGCTAAAATCAGGCTTATAGGTTGTTTACTGGCTTTGTAAATTGATGGATGGGAGGAAGGAGGACTTACGTGGGGGCTCAGGGTCAGTGGTGTATTTGGGTTTCGTACTGCCCTAGGCAACACAAAAATTGGCTCCCCCCCCATGGACTGACCCTAACACCGACCAATACCCCCCTCCCCCGCAAAGAGAGCCTGATGTTGACCAACAACACCCCACCCTTGAGAGCCTTCCACTACCATCGCCCCCCATAAACTGGACCCCAGCAAGAGAAAGAAGACACTCACATTCACAACGCCGTACATCCTCGGGAACAAGAGTCAGGCTCTTCATACACCATCAAGCAGCCTGCAGCCTCTCTCGGATTCTACTTGGTCCCTTCTTCTGGGGGGCGGCGCTGCCCCCCTGAAAAATGCTGTCCCCCTGAAAAATGCCACCCTAGGCAAATGCTGCCCTAGGCAAATGCCTTGTTTGCCTTGTGGTAAATACGCCCCTGCTCAGGGTGGCATGCCAATTGTCATCTTGTCTAGCAATTCAAGGAGCAGGCAGGAGGTGGGCACAGAGTCTGCAGCAGTACATGTTCTGAAATATGTTGTCACCCTCTGCATGCTGTGCAGACATACAGCACAGCATGGTTGAGTGAATCACAAGCACATGGACATGACTTTACGATTCCCTGGTAAGGAAGTACAGTGAGTTTCGACAGTTTATTTAGCTTTTTTGTTTAAATGACCTTCAAAAAAATATGCGTCATTTTTCTTCCTGCAGAACAACAGGCTAAGGTTGACAAATACGTGGCAGACAGTGCGAAGTGCATTGACAGTGCGCAAAGGATAGTCATCTAATCAGGTTGGAGTGCCGTAGAGAAATTCTCTCTGGTTGCTATGAGTGTTTGCACTTGGCCTTAGTATGTTTGCATACATGAACCCATTAGTGTGGAGCCGAGGTTGTGCATGTGGCGGTGACAGATCCTGTACACTTAACATGAGGAGGGGTGAGTCACAGGATGGGGGGGGGGGGGGTAAAGGGAGGGGTAGGGGATTATAAAATTTGAACCTCACAATCTGGAATCAATTTTTGGGGAAAGAAAGAGACTCATAAGGAACCAAAAATAAGAATGCACTAAAGAGCAGCGCAAATCAACACAAATATGTAAAGTATAGACTGCGATGCAAAGTGCAATTACCCCGAGGACTTATTTATTTCAGGTACTTATATAGCGCCGTCAATTTACGCAGCACTTTACATATATATTGTACAATCACATCAGTCCCTAACCCTGAAGGGGCGTACAATCTAAGGTCCCTAACCCTCAAGGGGCGTACAATCTAAGGTCCCTAACCCTCAAGGGGTGTACAATCTAAGGTCCCTAACCCTCAAGGGGTGTACAATCTAAGGTCCCTAACCCTCAAGGGGCGTACAATCTAAGGTCCCTAACCCTGAAGGGGCGTACAATCTAAGGTCCCTAACTCACATTCATGCATACACATACTAGGGACAATTTAGACAGGAGCCAATTCACCTACCAGCATGTCTTTGGAGTGTGGAAAGAAACCGGAGTACCCGGAGGAAACCCACGCAGACACAGGGAGAACATGCAAACTCCAGGCAGGTAGTGCCGTGGCTGGGATACGAACCAATGACCTGAGTACTGCCAGGCGGAAGTGCTAACCATTTATCCTTCACTGGCCTGAAGCCTAATTGGTTGCTGTCATTTACAGTTCTGGGCTCATCATTAATGTCCAATCATAAAGCCCGGCGTGACCTTTATCTCTTAGGAGAAACTACTACTACTAAACTAGCAGAAGGTGAATTTTGATTGGATGCTAGTAGGGGGGTAGTGCACCTCTTTCCTTCAATTCCTTTCAGGTCACTGTTACATGTTACAATCTGACAATATGAAATCTCTGTGCAATCAACTTCTGATTTACCAAAATTATGGAATATGAGGACCTACCTAATCCATCCAATCAATATGTATCCAGTCGGGTAGGCCCTTCCACTACATAGCTGTTGGCAGATCTAGAGGAGATTGTACAATCAGATTGTAATGTGTGTGTGTTGAGCTCTAAGCAGAGCAGTTACCCTCAATGACCAGTTTTCAGTGTCTCAGGATCAGGTTACAGCGGACCTTCATCCACCAAAAATTATTTGCACCGGGCTCCAGCCCCCTCCACTATATATATATACTATATTGCCAAAAGTATTGGTCGGCTGGCCTTTCCACGCCCATGACCTTTAATGGCCCCCCAGTCTTAGTCCGTAGGGTTCAATATTGAGTTGGCCCCGCCCTTTGCAGCTATAACAGCTTCAACTCTTCTGGGAAGGCTGTCCACAAGGTTTAGGAGGGTGTCTATGGGAAGGTTGCATGAAATTGTCCAAAATGTCTTGGCTGACGCCTTAAGAGTTTCCTTCACTGGAGCTAGGGGGCCAAGCCCAACCCCTGAAAAACACCCCCACACCATAATCCCCCCCTCCACCAAACTTTACAGTTGGCACAATGCAGTCAGGTAAGTACCGGTCTCCTGCCAACCGCCAAACCCAGATATGTCCATCGGATTGCCAGACAGAGAAGTGTGATTGGTCCCTCCAGAGAACACGTCTCCACTGCTCTAGAGTCCAGTGGCGGCGTGCTTTACACCACGGCATCCGACATTTTGCATTGCATTTGGTGATGTAAGGCTTGGATGCAGCTGCTCGGCCATGGAAACCCATTCCATGAGGCTCTCTACGCACTGTTGCTGTGCTAATCTGAAGGCCGCACCAAGTTTTGAGGTCTTTAGCTATTGACTCTGCAGACAGTTGGCGACTTCTGCGCACTGTGCGCTTCAGCATGCGCTGACCCCGCTCTGTCATGTGACGTGGCCTACCACTTGGTGGCTGAGTTGCTGTTGTTCCCAGTTGCTTCCACTTTGTTATAATCCCACTAACAGTTGAGCGTGGAATATTTAGTAGCCAGGAAATGTCACGGATGGACTTATTGCACAGGTGGCCACCTATCACGGGACCACGCTTGGAGTCACTGAGCTCCTGAGAGCGACCCATTCTTTCACCAATGTTTGTAGAAGCCGTCTGCATGCCTAGGGGCTTGATTGTATACACCTGTGTCCATGGAGGGGATTGGAACACCTGAATCACATGATTGGGAGGGCGGGGCCAATACATTTGGCAATATGGTGTGTGTGTGTATATATATATATATATATATATATATATATATATATAATTATTTTCCCTGCAGGAGCAAATTGGATTGTGCTTTGCTGGGTTTTTTTGCCTTCCTCTGGATCAACTGTGGGTGTAGGATTATAACTTTTTTTTTTTTAATGGTTGAACTGGATGGTCTTTTGTCTTTTTTCAGCCAGACTAACTATGTAACTATATAACTATGTAACAACTTTTCTTGCCGAGGCGAGAATGATGTTGGGCAGATGTGCTCAATGACTCAACAGAGACCTTCATCACATCGCCTGTTATGGAGATGCCAAATGTCTGTTTTCTGTGCATGTGCGGGTAAACTTGGCGTGTGCGCAGTCGTGTCACAGTTTCTGCCAGGTCCTGAAGGCCGACAACACATCAACGCCCACAAAAAGATGGCGGCACCAGTGCGGGATTAGCATTAGCCAGACCGAAGTTCCTCTTTATTATTATTATTATACAGGATTTATATATTATTATTATACAGGATTTATATATTATTATTATACAGGATTTATATATTATTATTATTATACAGGATTTATATATTATTATTATACAGGATTTATATATTATTATTATTATACAGGATTTATATATTATTATTATACAGGATTTATATATTATTATTATACAGGATTTATATCGCGCCAACAATTTGCTCAGCACTTTACAATATAACGGGAGACAATACAGCAACAATACAGTTCAATACAAAAGGGAAAGGAGGGCCCTGATCCTGGGAGCTTACAATCTAGGAACATGAGTTTTGCAGACTACTACCTTAAAGTGCATACCCAACCAAAACTTTAAACCCCTATCAGCTTTTTATTGCTGTCTGTGACCCTGTTGCTGATTTTCCCTCACCTTCTGGCCAATGAAACTGCTGTCACTATAACAAAACCTCACAGGGGGTCTAATCCTTCCATGAAAAAAAAAAAAATTTTTGGCTTGTCATACTATGTGATATCACCCAGTGCTTCCAAGGACAAATCCTCACCAAGTGGGACTCTCCCTGGCAGTTGGGTGCAGTTGGCAGCCTGCAACGTCCATGTGTCGTGGGATATAAATACGACTTCGGACGCCTTTGAGGACACAATAGTAACAGTTGCGGAGAGAATGGACGGATCTGCGTTCCCCTCCTCCCTCATTGTGGCTACAAATAGCTGTTGGTATCGGTGTCATGTGTACATGTGCCTAGAGTGTAGTGTATACCTGATGTAAGTGTCTCTTATCTCACACATACCTCTCTCCAGCCTTCCTTCCATACCATCCAGCTTTTGTGTCTAGAATGCCTCTATAAAAAGATCCCATAAGTGCCTGTCCATTTCCCTGCTGCCCCCCCTATTGTGAGCCACTGGCTATTGTGTCTGTGTATTAATCCGGCTTTTAATACTCTGCTGTGTCCACAGCAACTGCAAGAGTAAAGGTGGGAATACACGATTAGAAAATCGACCGATCGGTCATCTGACGACCGAGAGGCGTTCGTTCGTTGGTCGAAATCGTGGCCCACATTAACCAATCTAAAAGAATCGTTCGTCGGGCAATACGTAGTGTTGACGTCTTCTGTACAAGTGGAAGTGATGCGGCGTGCGTGTGACCTTGTAGCCACGCCCTTCCGGCCAGAACGAGCGATATACACAACGATTACCAGCAATGAGTATAATATCGTTTATTACATGACCTATATACATAAATAGTGATACATAAAATATAATATCGTATGTACTCTCCAGCGCCTCAGGATATGCACAGCCAAAAGGGAAGCCAAGGGTACCAGGACAGCGACAACCAAAGGAAATGCTCCAGGGGTGCAGCCCTCCTCAGATGGGGAAATCAGCCACTGGATAGAGAGAAAACAGGTGGCGCACACAGCATCAGAGGTTGGTCACCAGCTGAGGAAAGGGATTCGTCCCCGAAACGCGTCAGCCATTTGACCGCACTGACAGTGAGAACACCTTGCCTGCCGTTGTGGCCATTGTCATTTTTCTATGCTTTTTAGATACATGCTTCGTCTGTGAGTATGTTTTTATTCTTTCACTCCTACAATAAACCTTGGATAATGCACTAGGTGTGTGCGCCACCTGTTTTCTCTCTATAAAATATAATCTGCAGAATTCTGGTTTCATGATCTCATTAGGCCGATCTACTTTTAACATTTGGATTTTTCGTTCGTGTTTACGAAGATTCCTCGGACATAAACATCCGGGTCATCCTCTGTTTCCGCTCATGCGTGATAGCGCTAGTTTTTTTTCGTACGACCGTCATAGCACCGGATAGAAAATCGGTCTATCTGTTGTTCAACTGGATTTTTTCATTCACAATATCGTTATCGGTTAAAACATCCCGCTCATCAACGAAGAGAAAATCGTTTGATCGGTGGTCCCGCAAAATTTTTCGTACGATTTTCTTACTGTGTGTGCGGGGCATTACTCACCACTGACAGACATGATTGTCAGATCTAACAGTTCTTTTTTGCCTGCTTGAGCAATGATCTCATGCCCAGGGGCGGACTGACAACTCATGGGGCCCCCGGGCATTAGGGGATCATGGGGCCCCTGTGTCCTTGCCCAAACTCAAAAAAGCCTATGAAAAAGGTACCAGGGGCATCTCATGGGGCCCCCTACTGACTACTGCAGCGACCGAGTTTCCAAATGGTCAGTCCGCCCCTGCTCATGCCTATAGCTGGCCATACATATTACAATCTGCTTGTACTATCTCCATATTGTCTTTAGGAGAGTTAAGCCGGCCATAGAAGGAGCGATTTTCTTTCCTGTAACCACAGGTTGCAGGAAATAAAATCGCTTGATTCGCCCATCAACACTGTTGATGGAGGAATCCATCCTGTGGAGCCATTATGTTCTCCTGGTGGGGGAGAGCCGTCTCGGTAGGAGAACACAGTGATTACCGCTAGCGGCTATAATCACCACCAGCAATAAATGCATGTAAAACCCGACAGGCTGGTTGCACACAAGTCGTACAACAATCAAATTGTGTACGATCAGCCTGCCCATTAGATGGTTTGGTTAAAAATCTGACTGGTTGTACCCAAGCTGATAGATCATTCAACATGGCTACAATCAGCCTGCCCATACATGGTTGGAATCTTGTCCTGTCCCTGCTGAACCGGAAGAGTTTTGAACTGTCAATATCCATAGCTACATAGTTAGTCTGGCTGAAAAAAGACAAAAGTTCATCCAGTTCAACCATAGAAAAAAAAAAAAAAGGTTATAATCCTACCCCCACAGTTGATCCAGAGGAAGGCAAAAACCCAGCAAAGCACGATCCAATTTGCTCCTGCTGGAAAACAAAATTCCTTCTTGATCCCCCGAGAGGCAATCGGATATTCCCTGGATCAACTTTACCTATAAATGTTATATCCAGTTATATTCTGTGTATCCAAGAAAAAATCCAGGACTTTCCTACAACAATCCACTGAGCTGGCCACAACCAACTCTTGAGGGAGTCTATTCCACATTTTCACAGCTTTTACTGTGAAGAAACCTTTCCGTATTTGGAGCTTAAATCTATTTTCCTCCAGACGTAAAGTGCGCCCCCTTGTCCTCTGTGAGGACCCCGGGGTGAATAGCTCTACACCGAGTTCACTATGAACCACTGATGTATCTGCTTTTACCCTTACAAATTTTACCAATCTATAGAAACAATTGAGTCCTGTCCGTGATACTTTTTTTTATTTGCACTAACATACAATTTTCAGGACAAGCTTTCAGGGTAGGTCCCCTTCTTCAAGGTCCAAGCAATACTACTGCAAAAAGTTTTAGCAGAATGTTAGTCGTTTTCAATCATCTTAAACCTGCAGTTTTTGTTACGATAATCCCTGGTGATCCTGCCATGAATCCGGCCCCTTTTGATAACATGCACAGGCACGAAACGCGTTAGAGAGGTGCCCTACTTGGTGACGTCACACCGCACGGCCCACGTGGATGGCCGGCGGCCATTTTGGATTCAGTCATTGCCAGATGTGAGGTTAATATCTCCTTATTTGATGTATTGTTCCATCCCTTAATAAAGTACTACACTATTGGATGTTCTTTTCTCTGGCTCGTTTGTTACGTGCCTCCCCTAAGGTGAATCCCTGTTACTCTGCATCTACCTTCACAAGTGGTTCCCCCTGCTGGATGGATGGTTTGCTCCTGGAGCCTGGAGATGTATGCGGTGTGTTACCTGTCTTGCTGAGGTTTGCCAGATGACCCCCAGTGTCCCATTTTCCAGATCCAGATGACCAGGAGTTGGTCTTGAATTACTCAATTGCGCATTACATTGCGCTTTCTGGTTAGTGCAATATACACTCATTTTCAGCCACTGGAGTCACGGAGTTTCACCTTTTGATTGATATTGAACTTGATAGTGTTTGTTTCACACCACTTTATGCACTTTATTACGTCACACCTCGACGTTAATTACACTACTGTTTTTAGCGCTCTTTAGCACTTTTATTGCTTGTATTATTATTATTAAGTAGCTGATTTATTTATTTATCCTCATTTTACACAGCGCTGAATATTTTATGTTAGGATCCTGTCCTTGTTCAGGAACCTTCAGTGATGAAAGCTCTGTCCCAGTCTGCCGACAGTGCTCCTGCATCACGGCTCTGTCAATGGAGACTACAAGTGGCCGTTTCGACACACACGTTACGTTAGCACGGTCCACCATCAGGAAACCCACCCTGAGAAAGGCCATGCAAACGTCACTGGATTACATGCACACAGGATGTGGCTGCAAAGGGGTTGCAGGAGATCAGCAGCGCTGAGATGTATCAAAGGACAGGAAAGGTGAAAACAAGTATTCTATTCAAATCAGTGGTAATTCTTTGTGATGCAACGACAGTCATGACCCCGATTGATCAGAATGTACTAGTAACTGCTTGAATATTGCAGTAATAGCTGATTCACCGTGTCGGACTATGACTGTGACATTATTAGACATAGACAGCCTGGGGTCATGTGAACGACATATAGGTCGGCGGTCCTGGCGCGGCCTAGCCAGGATGCTGCAGCCACAATGGCCCCCACAAAGGGGAGACAACGTCTCCTTGTAATCTGTTTGGCCAGTTCCTGGAACTGTCCCTCTTCTTGGCCTGTGTCCCCTCTGTCCCCTCTCCTCCCAGCTTTTCCTGACTTCCTGCGATATCAGTGAGAGTTAGCTGGGAATGTCAGGGACGTGTGCCTGGGAGGGGGTACCGACTAGTAGATTTAATAATAATGACACCCCCCCACGCCCCCCATCCCTCTTCTGGCGTCTCCGGCCCCAGGAGTGCAATTGGTGTCCCCGTTGGCGGCCAGGGAGGCTTGTATAATGTCCCTGCGTGTGATGGAGACAGGGCAGGAAGTGTGGGAGCCTCGTGTGAGATCTGGGGGGTTCCCGGCTTCCCACAGACCCCCTCCAGACAGGACTGGCCGCAGGAAACGTAGACACACACACCAAGCACATGTCAAGCGGAGGGGGACGCCTTCCTGACAGAGAGAGGGGAGGATGTAGAGAGGGAGAGATGGCAAAAAGCTAAGGTAGAGAGCCGCTAAAGGGTACCTGTCACATATATACCGATCAGACAACATGTCACATTACTTATTTCAGGTACTTCTATAGCACCATTAATTTCTGCAGTGCTTTACATAGATATTGTACATTCACATCAGTCCCTAACCCTCAAGGGGTGCACAATCTAAGGTCCCTAACCCTCAAGTGGTGTACAATCTAAGGTCCCTAACCCTCAAGGGGCGTACAATCTAAGGTCCCTAACCCTCAAGGGGCATACAATCTAAGATCCCTAACCCTCAAGGGGAGCACAATCTAAGGTCCCTAACCCTCAAGGGGCGTACAATCTAAGGTCCCTAACCCTCAAGGGGCATACCATCTAAGGTCCCTAACCCTCAAGGGGCGTACAATCTAAGGTCCCTAACCCTCAAGAGGCGTACAATCTAAGGTCCCTAACCCTCAAGTGGTGTACAATCTAAGGTCCCTAACCCTCAAGGGGCGTACAATCTAAGGTCCCTAACCCTCAAGGGGCATACAATCTAAGATCCCTAACCCTCAAGGGGTGTACAATCTAAGGTCCCTAACCCTCAAAGGGCATACAATCTAAGGTCCCTAACCCTCAAGGGGTGTACAATCTAAGGTCCCTAACCCTCAAGGGGCGTACAATCTAAGGTCCCTAACCCTCAAGAGGCGTACAATCTAAGGTCCCTAACCCTCAAGTGGTGTACAATCTAAGGTCCCTAACCCTCAAGGAGTGTACAATCTAAGGTCCCTAACCCTCAAAGGGCATACAATCTAAGGTCCCTAACCCTCAAGGGGAGCACAATCTAAGGTCCCTAACCCTCAAGGGGCGTACAATCTAAGGTCCCTAACCCTCAAGGGGCGTACCATCTAAGGTCCCTAACCCTCAAGGGGTGTACAATCTAAGGTCCCTAACCCTCAAGGGGCGTACAAGCTAAGGTCCCTAACCCTCAAGGGGCGTACAAGCTAAGGTCCCTAACCCTCAAGGGGCATACAATCTAAGGTCCCTAACCCTCAAGGGGCATACAATCTAAGGTCCCTAACTCACATACTAATAACTTACCTACCAACATGTCTTTGAAGTGGGGGAGGAAACCCACACAGACACAGGGAGAACATGCAAACTCCAGGCAGGTGGTGCCGTGGTTGGGGTTCAAACTAGTGACCCTAGTACTGCCAGGCGGAAGTAACCATTTAGCCACTGTGCTGCCCACATTTACAGGTAAAGGGAATATCATTGACTACCTCGTGACAATGGCACCTGAATGTAGGTGGGATATATTAGGCAGCAAGTGAACTTGTTGTCCCTGAGGCGGCATCCCTAGCCCTGGGTTCAGTTCCCAGCAGGGACCCTTTTTGCATGGAATGCAACCCCATCTAGCCATATTATTCATTCAAAGGGATCTCTGAACGAGAAGACTACAAGTTTTCCCATTCAGAAATCCCTTCCAATGGACAGTGTGGCTAGTGGCTAAATGATTAGCACTTCCACCGAGCAACACTAGGGTTGTTGGTTCAAATCCCAACCATGGCACCACCTACCTGGATTTTTAGCGTGTTCTCCCTGTGCCTGTGTGGGTTTTCTCTGGGTAATCTGGTTTCCTTTCACACTCCAAAGACATGCTGGTAGGTTAGTTGGCCCTAGTACGTGTATGTGAGTTAGGGACTTTAGATTGTATTCCCCTTGAGGGTTAGGGACTGATGTGAATGTACAATCTCTTTGAACCAGCACAGATTTTGATGTTTTATTCACATATGATTTTTAATAAATGAATGTTGGTGCATTTATTGTTTGAAAAGGACTATGCCTGTAGGCACACAATCCCACAATCCAAATGCATGCTAGTAGAATACTTCTCTCGTACTGGCCTGTGTGTGTTTCTGTACATACATATATTGCCAAATGTATTGGTCCAGGCCTCCAAATCATGTGATTCTGGTGTTCCAATCCCCTCCATGGACACAGGTATATACAATCAAGCCCCTAGGCATGCAGACTGCTTCTACAAACATTGGTGAAAGAATGGGTCGCTCTCAGCAGCTCAGTGACTCCAAGCGTGGTCCTGTGATAGGGGGCCACCTGTGCAATAAGTCCATCCGTGACATTTCCTGGCTACTAAATATTCCACGCTCAACTGTTAGTGGGATTATAACAAAGTGGAAGCAACTGGGAACAACAGCCACTCAGCCACCAAGTGGTAGGCCACGTCACATGACAGAGCTGAAGCGCACAGTGCGCAGAAGTCGGCAACTGTCTGCAGAGTCAATAGCTAAAGACCTCCAAACTTGGTGTGGCCTTCAGATGAGCCCAACAACAGTGCGTAGAGAGCTTCATGGAATGGGTTTCCATGGCCGAGCAGCTGCATCCAAGCCTTCCATCACCAAGTGCAATGCAAAGCGTCGGATGCTGTGGTGTAAAGCATGCCGCCACTGGACTCTAGAGCAGAGGAGACATGTTCTCTGGAGTGACCAATCACGTTCTCTGTCTGGCAATCCGATGGATGTGTCTGGGTTTGGCGGTTGCCAGAAGAACGGTACTTGCCTGACTGCATTGTGCCAAGTGTAAAGTTTGGGGGATTATGGTGTGGGGTTCAGGGGTTGGGCTTGGCCCCCTAGTTCCAGTAAAGGGAACTCTTAAGGCGACATTTTGGATAATTTCATGCTCCCAACTTTGTGGGAAGATTTTGGGGATGGCCCCTTCCTGTTCCAACATGACTGCACACCAGTGCACAAAGCAAGGTCCATAAAGACATGGAGGAGCCAGTTTGGGGTGGAGGAACTTGACTGTCCTGCACAGAGTCCTGACCTCAACCCCATAGAACACCTTTGGGATGAATTAAAGCGGAGAATGCGAGCCAGGCCTCCTCCCCCGACATCAGTGCCTGACCTGACCAATGTGCTTCTGGAAGAATGGTCCAACCTTCCCATAGACACCCTCCTAAACCTTGTGGACGGCCTTCCCAGAAGAGTTGAAGCTGTTATAGCTGCAAAGGGCGGGGCCAACTCAATATTGAACCCTACGGACTAAGACTGGGGGGCCATTACAGGTCATGTGCATGGAAAGGCAGGCGGCCCAATACTTCTGGCAATATAGTGTGTGTGGTAAGGAACTGTAGATTGTAAGCTCCTTCGACCTATGTCAGCTTAATGTGAATGGATAACAGAAGATGCTGTTGGTTTCCATTGAACATACGTCTCTAACTGTACGGCATTATTAGTGGACAGATGGGGATGAGTCTCTTGTTAGCTGACAAAACTGAACATAGTGATTCCTTGTTTTAATAAGCCCTTTCTGCACATAATTATAGAGACATAAGGGTCCCCCCTCCACCTCCCCAGAGTCTTCTCGTTGGTGGGGGGGGGACAGGCGCTGAAAGAGTCTCTCCGGGATCAGTCTGGGAGCCGCCTGACTCCGCTGGAGGTGCGGTTTCCTTAATATGAACCCCACCCAAACCAGAGACGGCAGAAGAGAGGGGGGGGGGCGGCTTTTCCCCTCTCTGCGTTTAACTCTTCCTCCGTGTCGCTGCAATCCTTCACGCTGAAAAATAGACTCAATGCAGTGACCATCGTCATCTTGCTTTCGCCTGTTTGTTTGCTTGGCAGTCCCTGGATTTGCTTTTTGCTGAACGGGATAAAAAAAAAAAAAAACATCAATTGGTTGTTTCTTCACCATGGACAATGGCTGCTTACCCTTAGGCTGGCCATACATGGGTCAAAAATCGACCGATTTTTCGTCCGAAAATCGGACCTAAGAATAATCAGCCGATTTTAGCTCTGTTAGTGGGGTCAATGGCAGCGGCCGATTTTCGTGGTTCCTCCCCTTTTCGGTGATCGGGCATGTTGGAAAATTCATGAAAAAACGACCGATTTTCGACTCCATGATGGTCAAATCGTACGATCGTTTTTCCGAAAAGAATATGCGCATGAGCCGTGACCTGGAAGGAACAGAATTTTCGCCTGTTATATGGGGTGAACTTTATGACTCGGTCGGCCGATCTTCAAAATCATTGATGGTTCCATCGGATTACCGAGCGAATGACGTTTCCGATTTTCGGACGAGAAATCATTCGGAATTCGAACCATGTGTGGCCTGCATTACTCTAGGTCAGGGGTAGGCAACCTGTGGCTCTCTAGCTGTTGTGGAACTACATTTCCCATGAGGCATTGCACAGATTACAAAACTGACAGTTACAACTATGACTTGGAGAGACATGATGGAATTTGTAGTACTGCGGCTCTCAGGTTGGCTACCCCTGGTCTAGATTCACACCAGGGGCGGACTGACCATTCGAGCACTCGGGCATTGCCTGAGGGCCCGGGGTCAGTAGGGGGCCCCATGAAATGCCCGTTACCTTTTATAGGCTTTTTTGGGTGTGCTTTGAGTGTGGGCAAGGACACAGGGGCCCCATGATCCCCTATTGCCTGGGGGCCCCATGAGTTATCAGTCCGCCCCTGTTCACACCTAAGCGTTTTCCGCAGCGTTTTGCAGATACGCACTACAGTCCATTTAACATGATTTCCTATGGGACAGGTTCACAGCTCTGCGTTTCCATTTTTTGGAAAGGGTCGCGTACTTTTTTAAATGCAAAATGTTGCGTTTTTGGTTGTATAGACTTCAAAGGAAATGCTGCAGAAAAGCATGCAGTGCGTTTTTGACACGTTTTGCGCTTTAAAGGAAAAAGAAAAAAGCAAAAGGTGTCAAAAATGCAAAACGCACTACAGAAAGGGATCAAACACAAACTGCAGAGGTTAACGTGCGTTGTATTAAGGAAGTCCATTAAAATGAATGAGCTGGCACTATGCCAAAATGGCCAAAAAAAATGGACATTCAATTTCTTGGCAACTCAGCACACCGCAACGCATGGTGGTGCTTTACTGTTCGTTGCGGTGTGCTGAAATGCGCGCGTGCTGGAACTGTGCTGCCTTAGTAAATTGCCCTGACATTCAATATACAGTACATGGCACCACAGCACATGAATGCGTGTAAAATGCGTTATTGTGCAGATTACTGCGACGCACTGAGATAGAAAAGTGTGCTTCTGCCCTTAGGGCTCACTATGATTTGTGGTTGAGAAGGGGGGCATTAAAAATGAGCCGCATTTTGAGCACCCTTCAACTGCCCCACCTAAGCCCCAATGGCAGCGGACAGGGGTGTTCACACTCTGCGCTTGCGATGCTGTGCAGCAAAACTGATCCGACATGTTCAGAATGAGGAATTGTCGCAAACGCCAAACATTTGCGTGGCAATTATGGGGTTAACACAGGCAGTGAGTAGACGTCACAACACCGTTTCACTGGCCGTTAATGGGCTCTGAAAACCAATCGCAATGCAGATCGCTTTTCAGAGAAGCAGTGGTTTTGATCTGAACCAAGCACTACTCTTCTATAACAGTCCTGGGTACATTTGTACATTTTGGGGACAGTGTTGTGAACTGCTGCATGACTCTATCGGAGCACCACAAAACCTTCTTGTTTGTTTTCCTGATACAACAGTACAGAATCAGTGCCAGTTCACAGTACAAAAGCGCACTCCAGATCCGTTCCGGATGAGTTTCTGTATAGGCGTTTTTGATGTTTTTCTTGATGCATTCCAAATGTTTTTTTGTCTTCTTTTTTCCTGTTTTTTTAACTGTAGTGGGGTCCAATGTGTTTTTGACGCATGTAGGTGCATTGTTCTGGACCTCCAAGTGTCAGTGTGTCACTGTTCTGGGACCTCCAAGTGTCAGTGTGTCATTGTTCTGGGACCCCAAGTGTCAGTGTGTCATTGTTCTGGGACCCCAAGTGTCAGTGTGTCATTGTTCTGGGACCCCCAAGTGTCAGTGTGTCATTGTTCTGGACCCCAAGTGTCAGCGTGTCATTGTTCTGGGACCCCAAGTGTCAGTGTGTCATTGTTCTAGGACCCCAAGTGTCAGTGTGTCATTGTTCTGGACCCCCATTTGTCAGTGTGTCATTGTTCTGGGACCCCCAAGTGTTAGTGTGTCATTGTTCTGGGACCCCCATTTGTCAGTGTGTCATTGTTCTGGACCCCCATTTGTCAGTGTGTCATTGTTCTGGGACCCCCAAGTGTTAGTGTGTCATTGTTCTGGGACCCCCATTTGTCAGTGTGTCATTGTTCTGGAACCCATAAGTGTCAGTGTGTCATTGTTCTGGGACCCCCAAGTGTCAGTGTGTCATTGTTCTGGGACCCCAAGTGTCAGTGTGTCATTGTTCTGGGACCCCCATTTGTCAGTGTGTCATTGTTCTGGGACCCCAAGTGTCAGTGTGTCATTGTTCTGGGACCCCCATTTGTCAGTGTGTCATTGTTCTGGGACCCCTATGTGCCAGTGCCTTTTTGATGCGTTATACCGCATTCCAGTCAGGAAAAATGCAGCATGTTCTACTTGTTTTTCTGGAACTGCAAGCACTGGTGTGAGCTACGGCATTGATAACCATGTAACCTCATTTCTATGCGTTTTGATGCAGGAAGAAGAGCGTACTGGAATGCATGTGATGGGAACTAGCCCTAAGGGCCGATTCACACCACTCAGGCTGTTGTGGTGCGTAAGACACATGCGCACTAAGACTCGTGGTAACGCCAGTTTTACTTTATGGCAGCCTGTTCATTTGAATGGGCGCCTAACGTACCAAAACAAATCAAAAATCGTAGTATGCTAATAAAAAAGGAAAATATTGGTAATTTATCAGCAAGGTTCAAGAGCCAGAAAACAATGTAATAATACAAATCAGCCAATCAAAAATGAGCGTTTGGCTCTACCAGAGCTGATCTGTGCCTGGCACCTGCCCAGCATTCTTCTCTGCACTGTTTTCTGAACTAAATATCGCCCTCTGCAGGACATACAGAGTCATTATATCCTAAATACTACAAGCTTCTCTGCTTGGGGTGGGCTGCCTACAGACAGGCTAAGATGTCAGACCGCCTACAGCGCCTACTACTGGAGAATCTGCAGATCAACCTGGTGTACAGTGCAAACCCCAAGTGTCAGTGTGTCATTGTTCTGGGACCCCAAGTGTCAGTGTGTCATTGTTCTGGGACCCCAAGTGTCAGTGTGTCATTGTTCTGGGACCCCAAGTGTCAGTGTGTCATTGTTCTGGACCCCAAGTGTCAGCGTGTCATTGTTCTGGGACCCCAAGTGTCAGTGTGTCATTGTTCTGGACCCCAAGTGTCAGCGTGTCATTGTTCTGGGACCCCAAGTGTCAGCGTGTCATTGTCCTGGGATCCCAAGTGTCAGTGTGTCACTGTTCTGGGACCTCCAAGTGTCAGTGTGTCATTGTTCTGGGACCCCCAAGTGTCAGTGTGTCATTGTTCTGGACCCCAAGTGTCAGTGTGTCATTGTTCTGGACCCCAAGGTATCGGTGTATCATTGTTCTGGGACCCCCGGGTATCAGGGTGTCATTGTTCTGGGACCCCCAGATATCGGTGTATCATTGTTCTGGGACCCCCGGGTATCAGGGTGTCATTGTTCTGGGACCCCCAGGTATCAGCGTGTCATTGTTCTAGGACCCCCCAGGTATCAGTGTGTCATTGTTCCGGACCCCAAGTGTCAGTGTGTCATTGGTCTGGGACCCCCAAGTGTCAGTTTGTCATTGTTCTGGACCTCCCAGGTATCAGTGTGTCATTGTTCTGGGTCCCCCAGGTATCAGTGTGTCATTGTTCTGGACCCCCCAGGTATCAGTGTGTCATTGTTCTGGACCCCCCAGGTATCAGTGTGTCATTGTTCTGGACCCCCAGGTATCAGTGTGTCATTGTTCTGGACCCCCAAGTGTCAGTGTGTCATTGTTCTGGACTCCCCAGGTATCAGCGTGTCGTTCTGGACCCCCCAGGTACCAGTGTGTCATTGTTCTGGACCCCCCAGGTATCAGTGTGTCATTGTTCTGGACCCCCAGGTATCAGTGTGTCATTGTTCTGGACCCCCCAGGTATCAGTGTGTCATTGTTTTGGACCCCCAGGTATCAACGTGTCATTGTTCTGGGTCCCCCAGGTATCAGCGTGTCATTGTTCTGGACCCCCCAGGTATCAGTGTGTCATTGTTCTGGACCCCCCAGGTATCAGTGTGTCATTGTTCTGGACCCCCAGGTATCAACGTGTCATTGTTCTGGGATCCCCAGGTATCAGTGTGTCATTGTTCTGGACCCCCCAGGTATCAGTGTTTCATTGTTCTGGACCCCCCAAGTATCAGTGTGTCATTGTTCTGGACCCCCAGGTATCAACGTGTCATTGTTCTGGGATCCCCAGGTATCAGTGTGTCATTGTTCTGGACCCCCCAGGTATCGGTGTGTCGTTCTGGACCCCCCAGGTATCAGTGTGTCATTGTTCTGGACCCCCCAGGTATCAGCGTGTCATTGTTCTGGACCCCCAGGTATCAGCGTGTTGTTCTGGACCCCCCAGGTATCAATGTGTCATTGTTCTGGACCCCCCAGGTATCAGCGTGTCATTGTTCTGGACCCCCCAGGTATCAGTGTGTCATTGTTCTGGCCCCCCAGGTATCAGCGTGTTGTTCTGGACCCCCCAGGTATCAGTGTGTCATTGTTCTGGACCCCCCAGGTATCAGCGTGTCATTGTTCTGGACCCCCAGGTATCAGCGTGTTGTTCTGGACCCCCCAGGTATCAATGTGTCATTGTTCTGGACCCCCCAGGTATCAGTGTGTCATTGTTCTGGACCCCCCAGGTATCAGTGTGTCATTGTTCTGGACCCCCCAGGTATCAGTGTGTCATTGTTCTGGACCCCCAGGTATCAGCGTGTTGTTCTGGACCCCCCAGGTATCAGTGTGTCATTGTTCTGGGTCCCCCAGGTATCGGTGTGTCATTGTTCTGGGACCTCCAGGTATCGGTGTGTTGTTCTGGGTCCCCCAGGTATCGGTGTGTCATTGTTCTGGGTCCCCCAGGTATCAGTGTGTCATTGTTCTGGGATCCCCAGGTATCAGTGTGTCATTGTTCTGGACCCCCAGGTATCAGCGTGTCATTGTTCTGGGTCCCCCAGGTATCAGTGTGTCATTGTTCTGGGTCCCCCAGGTATCAGTGTGTCATTGTTCTGGACCCCCAGGTATCAGTGTGTCATTGTTCTGGGTTACTCTGAACCCGGATCCCATGATTTCCAGCTCCGGCTTTGCTGTGCCAGAACACAATCACATCTCTGAGTCACTGGATGTCTGTCCTCACAGGACTCTCTGACCAGAACCAGCAGATCAGGATGGATGACTTTCCTCCGACTTTCCTGATCCGCATACTTGTTCTGGTCAGTGAATCAGGTAGTATTGCAGGCAGAATATCAGCCTGGCAGCCAGGCACCTAGCATTGTCAGAAGCAAAGACAACCCCCATGCGTCCCCTATGAGAGGTGGGCTGTAGTGGTGGGGACCCCGCTCTGTGCTCATCATTATTAATTAGACTGAGACTGCTTCTGTGTGCTATTGTTCTGGTTCATCAGAGCATGGAGCAATGCTCTGCAGTGTAGTATGTGATGGGGGGAATACTCTGCATAGTATAACACGGAGCAATGCTCTGCAACGTAGTATGTGATGGGGGGAATACTCTGCATAGTATAACATGGAGCAATGCTCTGCAACGTAGTATGTGATGGGGGGAATACTCTGCGTAGTATAACATGGAGCAATGCTCTGCAACGTAGTATGTGATGGGGGGAATACTCTGCGTATTATAACATGGAGCAATGCTCTGCAACGTAGTATATGATGGGGGGGAATACTCTGCATAGTATAACATGGAGCAATGCTCTGCAACGTAGTATATGATGGGGGGGGGGATACTCTGCATAGTATAACATGGAGCAATGCTCTGCAACGTAGTATATGATGGGGGGGAATACTCTGCATAGTATAACATGGAGCAATGCTCTGCAACGTAGTATGTGATGGGAGGGAATACTCTGCATATTATAACATGGAGCAATGCTCTGCAATGTAGTATGTGATGGGGGTAATACTCTGCATGTTATAACATGGAGCAATGCTCTGCAACGTATTATGTGATGGGAGGGAATACTCTGCATATTATAACATGGAGCAATGCTCTGCAATGTAGTATGTGATGGGAGGGAATACTCTGCATAGTATAACATGGAGCAATGCTCTGCAACGTAGTATGTGATGAAGGGAATACTCTGCGTAATATACCGTAGAGCAATGCTCTGCAACGTAATATGTGATGGGGGGAATACTCTGCATAATATAATATGGAGCAATGCTCTGCAACGTATGTGACGGGGGGAATACTCTGCAATTTATTATATCATGGAGCAATGGCCTACAGCGTAAGTAGTGATGGGTGTAATGCTCTGCATTGTATTATAATGTGGAGCAATGCTCTGCAGTGTATCATCAGATAGGTAAAATGCTCTGCAGTGTATTATGTGATGGGTGTAATGCTCTGCAGTGTATTATGGGATTGGTGTAATGGTCTGAAGTGTATCATGGGATGGGTGCAATGCTCTGCAGTGAATTATGTGATGGGTATAATGCTCTGCAGTGTTTCATGGGATGGGTGCAATGCTCTGCAGTGTTTCATGGGATGGGTGCAATGCTCTGCAAGGATGGGTGAAATAAGGAACAGTTAGAATGCTCTGCAGCTGATCCTTCCATGCATGGATTGCTTGATGGTGTTTCATGTGAAAGATGGAATGCTCTGCAGTAGGGTGGAATGCTCTGCAGTGTTGCCATGGCAGCAGTGACGCTCGCCCCCGCCAAGTCTCAGCTCTTATAACGGTGAATGGGGCCGCGGTGCACTCTGGGATTTGTAGTCCTCTCTCCGCCCCCGCTGTGCTCTGCTCACCTGTACAGACTCCATCTCCCGGCATCCCTCGCGCTTAGGAACCGCTGGCCGCGCCCGATGCACCCTGGGAGTTGTAGTCCCGCTAGGCGGCGCTCCCATAAGAAGAGAGCGAAGAGAGGAGGATAGGGAACTACAAAGCCGAGGGGGCGGGGTCCGGCGGGTCGGTACGGGGTATCAGGGCTCGGTACTGACAGCCCGGCGGGTGAGGAGTGATGGCGGCCCCGGAGGTGGAGGAGGTGCTGCGGATCGCCAGAAAACTGGATAAGATGGTGACCAAGAAGAGCATGGCGAGTCCCCCCATATTACTGCACGGGGGAGGGGAGCACTGGGGGGCAGGGCCTGACATCACACGGGGGGGAGGGGTCATGTAGGGGGGGGAGATGTCAGGGGGGCTCCGGACATTGGGGGGGGGGGGTCCAGCTCTGAGAGCAGGGATTGCATTCATCAGCCTCAGGGAGTGAAGGACTACAAGTACCAGCACCCCCCCTTTCAATCATTATTGCATTAGTGAGGGAGGTGCAATCTTCTGCAGGTTAGAGGGTGCAATGCTCTGCAGGATGAAATGGTTGGCAGTCTTCTGCAGGGCACAGTATGGGTGCGATGTCCTGCAGATCATGGTGAAGGTGCGAAGTCCTGCAGGGGCTGGGCACAGTAATGTTCTGTGGAGCACCGTGACTATGCGATGTTCTGCAGGGCACAGGGAAGATGCATTTTCCTGCAGATCTCAGGGTGCAATGTCCTGCAGGGCACAGTGAAGGTGCAATGTGCTGCAGGACACAGTGATGGTGCAATGCCCTGCAGGGCACAGTGAAGGTGCGATGATCTACAAGGCACAGTATGGGTGCAGGGTTCCTCCAGGGCACAGTTGAGGGTGCAATGTTCTGCGAGGCACAGTAAAGGTTCAAGGACCTGCAGGGCAGAGTATGGGTGCAATGTTCTTGCAGGGTGCAAAGATCTGCAGGACAAAGAGGAGGCACGGTGTTCTTCAGGGCAGGGAGAGGTTGCAATGTTCTGCAGGTTACAGTGAGGGTGCAATGTACTTCAGGGTAAAGTGTATGTAGGGGTGGAAGTGTTCTCTGGAGCACAGTAAAGGTGCAATGTTCTGCAGAGCACAGAGAGGGTGCAGTGTTGTGATAAGAGGGGGGAGGGGTTCGTCAGGGTCCAGCCCACACCTTGGGGATCACACTCGCAGGTATAATGAAGGGTTTACTATTTTACTGAGTAAACTATCATGGAGCAATGCTCTGCAGAATTCTGTAAGGGAACAGTGTTCTGCATGGCAGATTGGGAAGGTGCAAGCCTCTGCAGGTGCATTGAGGGTGAAATCTTCTGCAGAGTTTCAGAGTGCTGTGTGAAGTTTTGCCCTTATATTATGGGGAAGCAACGTTCAGCAGAATGTACTACAAAGGAGCAATGCTCTGCGCAGTATATTCTGCGGGGTATATTGTTAGGGTGCCTGGCTTCAGTATGTCCCATGCAACGCTCTGCAGGGAATACTGTGATGCTGCAACGCTCTGCAGGGAATACTGTGATGCTGCAACGCTCTGCAGGGAATACTGTGATGCTGCAATGCTCTGCAGGGAATACTGTGATGCTGCAACGCTCTGCAGGGAATACTGTGATGCTGTAATATTCTGCAAAGCATGTTGCGATGCTCTGCAGGGGGAAGCGCCTGACCAAGCATAGTGACCATTAAACAAGTGGGCCTTGCTGGATCTTGTAGTCCCCCTGCTCTGCCAGTAGATCTGATTGGCTGTAGATCGACCCCATAATGCAGACTGACACTGGCAGACCGCCGACAGGAGGTGGGAGAATTGTGAGCTGACTGGCTGCTGTGGTGCTGGCATGCCCTGGCCTCTTCCTGCGTGGCATGCTGGGACTTGTAGTTCACCAGCAGCTGCAGCCTGCTCTCTACCAAAGGATCTGGAGAAGATTCTGTGTTGGGGTTTTGTTCCTCAGGTTTATAGGGATTGTCTTTCTCGGTGATCCAATCAGATTAGAGCTGTCATTTTCTGATGGGTGGAGCCATGTCTGAGTCCCCCATACTCCTTGGGGATGTGCGACCCTCCCGAAGGGAAATGAGGTTCCTCTGACTCAGGGGTGGTCTGGTTTCTTCATATGGGGGGCCTCTAGTGCGGCTCTCCACTTCACTTCATCAAAGGACCAAAATTCAATGATAATTCGGTCTCAAAGACAGCAGACACACAACTGGGTATAAGCAAAGACTGCGGACATGATACAGGAGATGGTCAGAGACTGTGGACAGGATACAGGAGATGGTCAGAGACTGTGGACAGGGTACAGGAGATGGTCAGAGACTGCGGACAGGGTACAGGAGATGGTCAGAGACTGTGGACAGGGTACAGGAGATGGTCAGAGACTGCGGACATGATACAGGAGATGGTCAGAGACTACGGACATGATACAGGAGATGGTCAGAGACTGCGGACATGATACAGGAGATGGTCAGAGACTGCGGACAGGGTACAGGAGATGGTCAGAGACTGCAGACAGGATACAGGAGATGGTCAGAGACTGCGGGCATGATACAGGAGATGGTCAGAGACTGCGGACAGGGTACAGGAGATGGTCAGAGACTGCGGACATGATACAGGAGATGGTCAGAGACTGCAGACATGATACAGGAGATGGTCAGAGACTACGGACATGATACAGGAGATGGTCAGAGACTGTGGACAGGGTACAGGAGATGGTCAGAGACTGCGGACAGGGTACAGGAGATGGTCAGAGACTGCGGACAGGGTACAGGAGATGGTCAGAGACTGCAGACAGGATACAGGAGATGGTCAGAGACTGCGGGCATGATACAGGAGATGGTCAGAGACTGCGGACAGGGTACAGGAGATGGTCAGAGACTGCGGACAGGGTACAGGAGATGGTCAGAGACTGCGGGCATGATACAGGAGATGGTCAGAGACTACGGACAAGATACAGGAGATGGTCAGTAGCTGCGGACAGGATACAGGAGATGGTCAGAGACAGCGGACAGAGTACAGGAGATGGTCAGAGACTGCGGACAGGATACAGGAGATGGTCAGAGACTGCGGACAGGGTACAGGAGATGGTCAGAGACTGCGGACAGGGTACAGGAGATGGTCAGAGACTGCGGACAGGGTACAGGAGATGGTCAGAGACTGCGGACAGGGTACAGGAGATGGTCAGAGACTGCGGACAGGGTACAGGAGATGGTCAGAGACTACGGACAAGATACAGGAGATGGTCAGAAACTGCGGACAGGATACAGGAGATGGTAAGAGACTGCGGACAGGGTACAGGAGATGGTCAGAGACTGCGGACAGGGTACAGGAGATGGTCAGAGACTGCGGACAGGGTACAGGAGATGGTCAGAGACTGCGGACAGGGTACAGGAGATGGTCAGAGACTGCGGACAGGGTACAGGAGATGGTCAGAGACTGCGGGCATGATACAGGAGATGGTCAGAGACTGCGGACAGGGTACAGGAGATGGTCAGAGACTACGGACAAGATACAGGAGATGTCCAGAGACTGTGGACAGGGTACAAGAGATGGTCAGAGACTGCGGACAGGGTATAGGAGATGTCCAGAGACTGCGGACAGGGTACAGGAGATGGTCAGAGACTGCGGACAGGGTACAGGAGATGGTCAGAGACTGGACAGGGTACAGGAGATGGTCAGAGACTGGACAGGGTACAGGAGATGATCAGAGACTGGACAGGATGCAAGAGTTGGTTGGAGACTGGGAACATGCTTCAAGAGAGTCATAGATTGGAGACACATTACATGAGACTGCTAGAGCTCCCTGCTATAACTGGGCAATAGGGAAACACATTTTAGTGTCAACAAGGGCCACGAGGGCTGCAGTTTGGGCTCCAGGGCTGTAGATCCAGAATTTCTTGGTTGACATTGGTTGGAAGTTTTGGGGCCACAAGCACAGTACCGGGCCACGCCAGGGAGTTTTTGGACATGGCTTACTGTTGGCTGGTCAGGTGACCCCCCTGTCCTCCCCTTTGCCTGGCCCACTGTGGCTGTAGTCCTTTCCTTCGATCGATGCCATTGGAAGTCACGTGGGTATCAAACGTTGGCCAGATCTCTGTACAATTTGTGGAAACCAGGGGAGCATCTTCCCACACCGAGCCGGAGCCCAATTAGCCCGACCCCTCGCTGTGCAGAGTTGCTGTTAAACTAATCTACACACACGTATGGGCCCCAGGAGCGGTCAGGAAGGGGCCCTTAGTGGAGTCTGGCAGGAAGTTCCAGGTCCACATCCTATGGCCAGGCAAAGGGAGATCCGGGTCTGGCCTGTTCCCTGTGTACTCTAGACGTAATCAGTGGCTGATTGTGGACTTGGATGGTGAGGATGGCTGCGGCCCCCTACAGAGGTGTCACCGCTCTCCTTTTTCTCTGGCAGGACGGGGCGCTGGATCTGCTCAATCAGCTGAAGAACATGTCGATGTCTCTGGACTTGCTGCAGGTAGGAGATCACATTTATAAGTCGCGTCATTACTTCCGTGTCAGAGGACCGCCCACTGTGGATTTCAGGAGGCTGGCCGCATTCTCCCTAAAGTTCGGCCCGAAAATTGGCAAGAACTGGGCAACGTTCGTTTCATGTGTACAGCCATCTGTTTTACAGAAGCCAGTCTAACGACTGGATTCTGACAAGCAGGCATGCTGGAAAACGCTGAGATAGAGGAACCAAGCGCTGCTGTATTACTCCTCGAGTGACCACAATGCCTGTTCTGTTTCAGTCCACTCGGATCGGCATGTCGGTGAACGCGCTGAGAAAACAAAGCGATGATGAAGAGGTGATCACTCTGTCCAAATCTCTGATCAAGTCCTGGAAGAAGCTGCTGGGTAAGACGGGTCTTCTATGTCCTCCATTCATCTGTGTCCTCCATTCATCTATGTCCTCCATTCTTCTGTGTCCTCCATTCTTCTGTGTCCTCCATTCATCTATGTCCTCCATTCATCTGTGTCCTCCATTCATCTGTGTCCTCCATTCATCTGTGTCCTCCATTCATCTATGTCCTCCATTCATCTATGTCCTCCATTCTTCTGTGTCCTCCATTCTTCTGTGTCCTCCATTCATCTATGTCCTCCATTCATCTGTGTCCTCCATTCATCTGTGTCCTCCATTCATCTGTGTCCTCCATTCATCTGTGTCCTCCATTCATCTGTGTCCTCCATTCATCTGTGTCCTCCATTCTTCTGTGTCCTCCATTCATCTGTGTCCTCCATTCTTCTGTGTCCTCCATTCTTCTGTGTCCTCCATTCTTCTGTGTCCTCCATTCTTCTGTGTCCTCCATTCTTCTATGCCCTCCATTCTTCTATGCCCTCCATTCATCTGTGTCCTCCATTCATCTGTGTCCTCCATTCATCTGTGTCCTCCATTCATCTGTGTCCTCCATTCATCTGTGTCCTCCATTCATATGTGTCCTCCATTCATCTGTGTCCTCCATTCTTCTGTGTCCTCCATTCTTCTGTGTCCTCCATTCTTCTGTGTCCTCCATTCTTCTGTGTCCTCCATTCTTCTGTGTCCTCCATTCATCTGTGTCCTCCATTCTTCTATGCCCTCCATTCTTCTATGCCCTCCATTCTTCTATGCCCTCCATTCTTCTATGTCCTCCATTCTTCTACGTCCTCCAAGCTTGGGGTGAAGGTGTATCAAAACCCCAAAACAACAATGTAGTGTGTTGTAGTTTACCAGTCCCTAGATGTGGTGGCTGCAATAGTTTTTATTATTTTTTTTTTCAGGTTTTGTTTCCTTTTTTTCTGTCTGGTGATCCTGCCGGTAACACACCTTCTGTTCTAGTGTGATCTGTGGAACAAAAGGGCCGTGGACTTTTTTAGGGCCTATAGTAGTTGCCTCCACAAAAAACTTCATAAAATCATTAAGTTTATTAACCTCTTGCCGTCTGTCTGTTGTATATAAACGGCCGGACGGTGGCAGTCCAGGGGTGGGTTGCCTTTCATAAACGGCACCCGCCATTATGGACTGTGCGCGCTCCCTGGGAGGACGCAGCACCGCGATCCGGTGCCCGCTGTGTCCTCCAGACACAGTGGAACACCGATCATCGTATGGGACCTCTGTGCGAGGTCCCGATCATGTGATCACTGATTGGCCAATCAGTGATCACATGCAGAGTAGTAAGCAAGATGTCACTTCTGACATCATTGCTTACTACATGTGAAATCTATGAATGATCACAGAGGTCACATGGTACAAGGCTATTCACAACAGCCTTGTACCATGTGACAAGCTGTGACCAATCACAGCTCTCACAGTATTTCTCAAAGGTTGCAAGAGTGCAGCCAGAGAGAAGGAGAAATGATTGATTTTACAGCCTTTATGGGCGTAAAAGCAATCCGTGTAAAAAAAAAAAAAAAAAAAAAAAAAATCTTCATCACCCCCCACAAGTATTACAGTGTCACCATGGTGACACTGTACTACTTGTGGGGGGTGATGAAGATTTTTTTTGGCCTGGACTGGAAGGGGGTGAAAGTGGACTGGAAGGGGGTGAAAGTGGACTGGAAGGGGGTGAAAGTGGACTGGAAGGGGGTGAAAGTGTCTGGACTGGAAGGGGGTGAAAGTGTCTGGACTGGAAGGGGGTGAAAGTGTCTGGACTGGAAGGGGGTGAAAGTGTCTGGACTGGAAGGGGGTGAAAGTGTCTGGACTGGAAGTAGGGGAAAGTGTCTGGACTGGAAGTAGGGGAAAGTGTCTGGACTGGAAGTAGGGGAAAGTGTCTGGACTGGAAGTAGGGGAAAGTGTCCGGACTGGAAGTGGGGGAAAGTGTCCGGACTGGAAGTGGGGGAAAGTGTCCGGACTGGAAGTGGGGGAAAGTGTCCGGACTGGAAGGGGGGGAAAGTGTCCGGACTGGAAGGGGGGGAAAGTGTCCGGACTGGAAGGGGGGGAAAGTGTCCGGACTGGAAGGGGGGGAAAGTGTCCGGACTGGAAGGGGGGGAAAGTGTCCGGACTGGAAGGGGGGGAAAGTGTCCGGACTGGAAGGGGGGGAAAGTGTCCGGACTGGAAGGGGGGGAAAGTGTCCGGACTGGAAGGGGGGGAAAGTGTCCGGACTGGAAGGGGGGGAAAGTGTGCGGACTGGAAGGGGGGGAAAGTGTGCGGACTGGAAGGGGGGGAAAGTGTCCGGACTGGAAGGGGGGGAAAGTGTCTGGACTGGAAGGGGGGGAAAGTGTCTGGACTGGAAGGGGGGGAAAGTGTCCGGACTGGCAGGGGGGGGGGGGGGGGAAAGCGTCCGGACTGGAAGTGGTTTTTAAGGGATAGTGTATACAGAGTTCATAGTAATGTAGAGTCCACTGATATACAGACAGATACACGGAAACCATAGAATTTTTCTTTGCGCACCGTATTTATTGGAGTGTTTACAAGAATTGTAACCAATGACAGGCACTCATCTGTGGTAAAGAAGAACGGTCTGTATTGCCCCACAGCCCACAATCGGGTCATGGTTACAAGTATGGTTGGCCACATTGTGGTAATACAGACTGTTTGAAGGCTCTTTATTAAACGCGACCCACCACAACCTTTTCTGTTTCTCCTGTAGACGGCTCAGACCAGCGGGGAAAGGACAAGAGCCCGAGCTCCTCCTCTTCCTCCTCCAAGGAGCCCAGGTACCTATGTTGCTCCTCCTACCATGACTCTAGGCAGTGCATTGTCATTTGTTTTTAGATGGGGCTGAGAACCTTGCCATTGGACGGTGCGGCTGAAGACCCTCTGTACTCATTTTTCAGTTCGGCTAAGAAGCCTGAATCTCCAAAAACACCAACCACTCCAAAGATGACCCGATTTCCCCCTCTTCCCGTCACCTCAGACTCTGTGCGGACCAAGTGTAGAGAGATGTTAACTGCCGCCCTGCAGACCGATGGTAAAGCAAGCCCAGTATTCATGTCGTTTGTTTGCTTCTGTGTGTGGCCAGCTCTTTGCCATATGATTGACAGGTGACGTGAATGATGGGAGACATCTCCCTAAATCCTCTGATTGTTGAAGAGCAGGTCATCCGTGTATGTAAAAGAACATCGTTTTTAGTTTTAGATAGAGAGGGCAATGTTTATGTTCTGTCTGTGTCCTGTTGGGGAGAATTTCCTTTACATCCTTCCCTACAGATACAACAGGGAGTAGAACCGGAACCACCTTCAATGTGTTGTGTTGCCAGCGCTGGTGGATCCAGCTTTCCTCGCTAGTCCCCCTACATTGGAGGATTACAGGTCTGCTTCCCTCAAGAAGGATTACAGCAGGATGGATACATGAACACTCCCACTCTATACAAGTAATTGGTGATCAGTGTTAACCTCTTCCCGCTGTATGATTGGCTGTCACAGTGGTCACATGATTGGAAAGCTCCCAATGGCAAGTAGATATCAGGAGCCTTCTGTTACCCGCCGGGAGTGTCTCGGCACAGCATTGTTTTTGTTCCTGTTGTATTTTGTTTGCATTGTTTTTTATGCTGCCTGTCGACGTTAAAGCCCACCCACCGAGAGAACACACACACACATATATATATATATGTGGTCCCTCGGTGGGTGGGCTTTAATGTCAACAGGCTGCATACAAAACAATGCAAACAAAATACAACACTAACAAAAACAATGCTGTGCCGAATCTTAAAGGGACAAGAGGCAGCAGTGGGAAGGGGTTAAGCACTGATTCACCTGCTGACATTTAGTGGCTATTTTTTCACAGATGTTCATCACACTTGGTATTTAAAAGTTTATTGAAATAGACAGTTCACAAGTGGAGAGTAAAGCCTACTCATTTCGGCGGAAGTGCCTCCCCCCTTTGTCAGGGCTGTAATGGTGGGTATGGTCGGGGCTGTGATGGTGTGTCTGGTGGGGGCTGTGATGATGAGTGTGGTCGAGGCTGTGATGGTGGCCGTGGTCAGGGCTGTGATGGTGGGTTATGGTCGGGGCTGTGATGGTGGCCGTGGTCGGGGCTGTGATGGTGGCCGTGGTCAGGGCTGTGATGGTGGGTTATGGTCGGGGCTGTGATGGTGGGTTATGGTCGGGGCTGTGATGGTGGGTTATGGTCGGGGCTGTGATGGTGGCCGTGGTCGGGGCTGTGATGGTGGGTTATGGTCGGGGCTGTGATGGTGGGTTATGGTCGGGGCTGTGATGGTGGTCACAGACCTGGAACCGAAAGTCAACTCCAATAGGGCCCTTTAGGTGTTGTCAAATAGCGGAGAACCGGCAAAGAACGCCATACCAGTTTACTGCTATTTGACAGCACCAAAAGGGCCCTCTTGGAGTTGACTTTCGGTTCCAGGTCAGTCCCGACCATACCCACCATCACAGCCCCGACCATAACCCACCATCACAGCCCCGACCATAACCCACCATCACTGCCCCGACCATAACCCACCATCACAGCCCCGACCATAACCCACCATCACAGCCCCGACCATAATCCACTATCACAGCCCCGACCATAACCCACCATCACTGCCCCGACCATAACCCACCATCACTGCCCCGACCATAACCCACCATCACAGCCCCGACCATAACCCACCATCACAGCCCCGACCATAACCAACCATCACAGCCCCGACCATAACCCACCATCACAGCCCCGACCATAACCCACCATCACAGCCCCGACCATAACCCACCATCACAGCCCCGACCATAACCCACCATCACAGCCCCGACCATAACCCACCATCACAGCCCCGACCATAACCCACCATCACAGCCCCGACCATAACCCACCATCACAGCCCCGACCATAACCCACCATCACAGCCCCGACCATAACCCACCATCACAGCCCCGACCATAACCCACCATCACAGCCCCGACCATAACCCACCATCACAGGCCCGACCATAACCCACCATCACAGGCCCGACCATAACCCACCATCACAGGCCCGACCATAACCCACCATCACAGCCCCGACCATAACCCACCATCACAGCCCCGACCATAACCCACCATCACAGCTCTGATGAAGGGGAAGGCACTACTCCTGAAACTGCCTTCCTGCATTGGTGGTACTCTCCTCCTATGAAATGTTTCTTTTTCAATAGCTTTTTATTACTAACTTCATGTGTGATGAACGCTCTATACCAAGTGTGTCTCTACACCCATCCAAGTCTAGTTTGCAGAGCGATTTTCCATCGCTACCAGAGAGCCAGGAGCCAAGACCCTGAGGCCAACCGTAGACGGTTCAAATCTCGGCTGTTTCCTGCTGAGACGGCCAAGATCCAAACTATGTATGGGAAGGCTGAATGTACCCAAGTTGATCAACTTGGGTATAACCAGCCTGCTGGGTTTTACATGTGACATTTGCTAGCCGCAGCTATGGCTGCTAGCAATAATCACGGTCTTCTCCCAGCAGGGATGGCTTCCCCCACTGAGAGAACACAATGGCTCTGCGGGAGGGATTCCTTTTGGCAATGTTGTCTATGTTGATAGGGGAATCAAGCGAATTTCTTTCCTGCAACCCATGTTATAGAATTGTTGCTTTCTGGACATTGGTTAGAATTCTCGGGCAGGCGCAGAGATCTCCTGACTGTTTGAATTGTTTTTTCTACTGCCTGATAATAAGGGCTGTTATTTCTAGAGATGACTGCAGTTAACGTTTCTACAATACATATTCAGACTGCTGTGTTCTCTGAGCTTCACATCTGTCTTCAGATCTTAACTTCTTGCAGTGTGGACCTCTCAGACGTGGCCTAGTGTTCCCTTGCCTCAGGAAAATCGATGCCTTGTTGTGGGTGAAGTAACTACCCCTGTCCTCTGACTTCATCTATATCTCATCCTTCCAGGAGATCACATTGCGATTGGTTCAGATTGTGAGCTGTTGGCAGCCCAGATCGAGGAGAATATCCTTTTCAATGCTGTGCTCTTGGCTGGGGCAGAGGTAGGCTGAATACACGTACATTGCAGCACATGTAGTAGTAAAGAAAAAAGAATGTTCATTGTCAATATTTTGGGTTGTTATGAATGTTTTCGATAAAGGCGTCTCTTAGGTTTACCATACACATTACATTCTGATTACAGCCCTTTAGATCTACCCACAACTGTCTTGTATGGGCCTATCTGTTTGCATACAGATTCGGCAGACCCTCACAGTACCTGGTTTGGGTAAATCTAAAGGAGACTGTATAGAGATTGGGATGTGTATGGGCAGGGAAGTTCCAGCAGCCTGGCATCCCAAGTAATGAAACTGAATAGCCGGAGTTGTCAGATGAAAGTCAGAGATTTCCCAGCTATGCCCAAGAATCCCGAACTGCCTAAAGCAGGTGGGTTGTTACAGTGCTGCCCCCCCCCCCGTATCCCTCCCCCCAGTTTACTGCAGAGACTCGGGGTCCCTTCACACTGGCGATTCCATCAGGTTCACCTATAAGTTTTTCAGGCAGACCTGATCGAAAGCTCTATTCAGCCCCATGGACGGGTGAATATAAACAGACTTGTGTCCGTTTACACCTGCCTACCTATGAGCCCGTCCAGGTCTGGAAAAAAAATGAAATAGGACTGTGCCCTTTTCTGTTTTTCATCACCAAAACATGACAGATCAGAGGTAACATGATGTCAATGAACAGAGACCATCAATATCAGGCCACCCATTGTGCTGTCACGGGTCCACCTGTGTCTGCTGGGCACAAACCAAACGGGTCAAAGCACTGACATCCATCCCATTCTGCTCACGGATCCCCTGCTGATCAGAATGTTCTTCTCTTCATGTGAATGGGCCCTTGGGGGTTGTGAATGATCCAGCTGTGCCTGTTATCCAGAGCCACAGTTCTTTTCTCCTAAAGGATAAGTTTACCTTTTTTGAAGATTATTAAAAAAATAATAAAGGCAGGTTTTTTTTTTTTTGCAGATACAAAATGTGCATTTATTATTGTTTTTGTGATGAACCTGCAAAGCATCAGCAGATCATGGGTGCAATATCAGGCTCCTGCAGGTTTCCAGAATAGCTGTCTGCCTGTAGCTCTGATATGGGCAGGCAGTTACTTGAGAGCAGGAAGACCAAGGAACTTCGAGAACATTCACCAGCGCCCTCGTAGTTAATTGAGAACTGGAAGTCAACAGCTTCAATGGTACTTGTAATCTATTCATTCACAGGAAACTGTAACCAAATAAAATGGCCAGCGGGCGGAGCCCCGCACAGCAACACTGTTTTCAAATTGTGACAGTGGGAATGGGGAGAAGATCCCCCGCCCACCATTGTCACAGGGAGGGAGGGAATCAGGGGGAGAGGGGGTGTATATAGTTACATAGTTAGTCTGGCTGAAAAAAGACAAATGTCCATCCAGTACATGTTACACCCAAAATACATTCAGCCTTTAAAGGACAGCTTCACTTTTGGGTGTGGCGTATGATTAAAAAGAGGGCGGGAGGGGGAATGGTCCTTTTTTTTTATATAAATGTTATAATTGGCCATTTGACCCTCTTCAAGGTGAAGTCATGCAGTCCAGTTGACGTGGAGACATGATGAAACGTGTTGTCTCTCCTAGCTCTCCGAGCAACACACATTAAATGCATGTAGATGCAGACCAGGGGAGGACTGACGGCTCATGGGGCCCCTGTGTCCTTGACCACACTCAAAAAAGCCTTTAAATAGGTGCCAGGGGCATTTTATGGGGCCCCCTACTGACCCCGGGCCCTCGGGCAGTGCCCGAGTGCTCTAATGGTCAGTCTGCCCCTGATGCAGACTGCATATATTAATGCATGAGCCCTGATTGGCTGAGTGCCATCTGTCTACAGCTTTGTTATGACATACCTCGAGTGCGGCGGTGCCTTTGCTGAGAATGTCCGCCAAGTCCAAGGCAGAGCAAATAGACGACACATGAGCTCTGTAAGCTGCACCAGATCTGCCAAGAAGTACAATTGGCACTTTGCCTTTTATATAGCTTGGGTGCCACTTGCGGGGCCTTGCTTACATAAGTTATCGATCTCTTCTGTTATCGAACCCTTAACTGTCCTCACTAGTCTATGGAGAGGTGCAAAACACCGACATGAAATACAAGAACCGGATCCGAAGCCGAATCGCCAATTTGAAAGACTCAAAGAATCCAGATTTAAGAAAGAATGTGCTGTGCGGCGCTATCACCCCGAAGCAGATTGCTGTCATGACCTGTGAGGTGGGTGTGCACTGATTTGGAGGTTAGTAATGATCATTCTTTGACATTTATTTTCCATGAAATTTCTTCAAAAGGGAAGTATGGGTTTAACCGCCTCCCACCCGCCATATAAGGAAATGACGGGCGCAAGGCGGTTCTCTCGTTCTGGGAGGACGTCATATTTTCCATGAAGTTTCCTTGAAAGGGAAGTATGGGGTTTAAAGGGGCTAGTTTAGTTTTCGGGGTTAAGACCTCTCAACCAAGGAGTGAGATAAAAGTAGCTGTGAGCCCTAAATAAGTCCCATAAAAGCGCTGTATGTCCTAAACATTTATATAAACTCCTCCCCACTCTTTTTTTTTTTTTAATCCTTGTTTTCCCAGAGCTGCTGACCTCCTGTAGCCTCTTTACAGATGCACTGCAGCTCATGGTTGCATGCAATTTTCGAAGTACGAGTTCCTGATGGTGACAACCATGGACCATGCATGCGGAATATGTGTTGAAATGGTCAAGTGTAGTCTCCATCACAAGCCAGTGTGACAGGGTGACAATGCAGGAGCACAGCTGGCAAACAGGTACAGAGCGTTGTCACTCTATAACAGGAAGTATCTTAACCAGGACCCTCATGGCAGGTTTACAAAGTATTTCTTTAATAGAAGCTGCAGATTTATTAATTATTGAATAACTTTTGAAATTACTTTAACATCACAAAGATTTTAGTAATTGGGTTTACATCTAAGCTGCTCAACTGACCCCAGGAGTCCAGTGTTGAGGAACAGCCATTCCTCAGCATTGGACTCCTGGGGCTGGTTTAGCAGCATCCATCCCTTCATTTGTATTGGCTGACACTGGAATGGCTCGGACTCGCGCTCCCCTCTTCTTACTTGCCGGTGGGGTGATCCTTTTCCTTCCATCCATAGCTTGGAGCGGCGCCATAGGGCCTACATCGAATTTAAGAAAAGGGGATTACTGCAAGGTGATGGTGGGGGTGTAGACGCTTTGGGTAATCTGAACTTGATGGGGTTTGTAGTTCTCCAACAACTAGCAGCCTACCTGTTTGCCAGTGTAGTGTCCTTTTTATTTCTTTAACTTCCAGGAAATGGCAAGCAACGAGCTGAAGGAAATGAGGAAAGCCATGACCAAGGCAGCCATTCAGGAGCATCAGATGGCAAAGACTGGAGGAACGCAGACCGATCTGTTCACATGCGGCAAATGCAAGAAGAAAAACTGCACCTATACCCAGGTAAGTGCTGGGTGCACCTGGCCTGGGGAACCACTAGAAGGCTCTGCTGGATGTGACTTCACAACAAAGAGCCTGGCGGACGGAAGCTTGTTATGGCCGTCTTCTGGCTTTTTTTGTTTTTCACATAATTATAATGATTTTGTTTTCTGCTGAGGTGGAGGTTATTTTTATTTTAAAAAATGTTTTTTTGTGTGCTTTTTGATGAAGTGCTGGAACAGTGACACCTTCTAAAATGTACTTGAAGCAGGATGTAGCATTTTATGTACAAATAAAGTGCAGCTTTCTGGCACTTCATCCTTTGCCTTCTGCTCACACAATGCATTTCTTTATATACTCTTTACAAATGTGTGTATGTTATCCCTGCCCCACTTCACTCCACATGTGCTGATGCTCATCCCAGGCTTCTGTCCTAACCCCTTTACAGCCACGCTATAGATGAAAGACGGCTACAGTACAGTTGTCCAGTTCTGACAGGGCGTCATATGACATCCTCCCAGAATGCGCGCCACCCCCCGCACGCCCCCAGCAGCACGTACCCTGCACTGTCAGTGAGCTCTATGTCCTACGGACACAGCTGAACACATGACTAGGTAAAAGGCCAATCACGGTGACCTTTTACCACGTGATCAGCTGTGTCCAATAACACAGATCACAAAGTAAACACAGTTGCCAGTTATCAGCAGCACTTTTCTCATGCTGTCACAGTCAGGCAGTCAGTGCTTTGTTTGTATCCGCCCATCAATGCTGCCTATCAGTGCCTATCATTGCTGCATATCAGTGCAGCATCATCAATGCCCATCAGTGCCACCTCATCAGTGCCTATCATTGCTAAATATCAGTGCCTCCTCATCAATGCCCATCAGTCCCACCTCATCAATGCCCATCATTGCTGCATATCAGTGCAGCATCATCAATGCCCATCAGTGCCACCTCATCAGTGCCTATCATTGCTAAATATCAGTGCCTCCTCATCAATGCCCATCAGTCCCACCTCATCAATGCCCATCATTGCTGCATATCAGTGCAGCATCATCAATACCCACCAGTGCCACCTCATCAGTGCCCATCATTGCTAAATATCAGTGCAGAATCATCAGTGCCTCCTCATCAATGCCCATCATTGCTGCATATCAGTGCAGCATCATCAATGCCCACCAGTGCCACCTCATCACTGCCCATCATTTTGAATATCAGCGCAGAATCATCAGTGCCTCCTCATCAATGCCCACCAGTGCCACCTAGGGGTGCCCATCATTGCTGAATATCAGTGCAGAATCATTAGTGCCTCCTCATCAGTGCCCATCATTGCTAAATATCAGTGCCCATCATTGCTAAATATCAGTGCCCATCTTTGCTGTATATCAGTGCAGCATCATCAGTGCCTCCTCATCAATGCCCATCAGAGCTGCCTATCAGTGCTGCCTCATCAACGCACATCAGTGAAGAAGAAAAATTACCTGTTTGCAAAATTTTATAATAAAAACAGAAACTTTTTTTTTTTTTTTTTTTAATTTCTTGCTCCTTTTTCTGTTTATAGTGCAAAAAGTAAAAACCCCAGCGGGGGTTAAATACCACCAAAAGAAAGCTCTATTTGTGTGAAAAAATGATAAAAATGTCATATGGGTACAGTGTTGCATGACCGCGCAATTGTCGTTCAAAGTGCAACAGAACTGAAAGCTGAAAAGTGGCCTGGGCAGGAAGGGGGTGACAGTGCTTGGTAGGCAGGTGGTTAAACCCTTCCAAACTCACTGGTTGATGCCTAATGTCTGCACATGTGCTGAAAAATCCCATTCACTTTTATGAAAAGGCTGACTACATTTCCAAATTGTTGGCATTTTTTTATACATGCACAGAAGAGGTGAGGAACCATGTGTGCTGCACAGCGAGGTTCTGACAGGAGTTTTTCTTTTAATCCTGTACGAAGCTTATACTGGCCAATATAACAGGTTCACTTTACTGCATGGCGTAAAAGCAGTGTGTACAGGACCGGGTTTACAGATGCTGTTGTCTTCCACCAGCCCACCTAAGATTCCACCAACCCACCTAACTGCACAGGTTTCATCTTTCTTGCACACTCTACCTGTGGCCATGTGACCTTGTTGGGAGCTGATGACTGGCCGCTCAGACACCAAGGGGTGCATTGTGGGAAGACAGGGGACATGTCATTGTGCGTCTCTTGGGTGGGCTAGGGGCAAAGTGGTGAGGAATCACGTGTTCTCTGTATGAGCGAAGTACAGGTTCTCCTAAAGATGAAGTCACGAGCACCAGGGGGCATTAGGTAAATGGTACAATGTGGGGGGACATAATATAATACAGAGGGGTACCACCTTTGAGTATATGTACAAACATTGAAAAATGTCAATATTATGTGTTCAGAAATGTGCATCTCTCTCTCTTTTAGGTGCAAACACGAAGCGCTGATGAACCAATGACCACATTTGTTGTGTGCAATGAGTGTGGAAACCGCTGGAAAGTAAGTTTTTAATTGCTCATTTCTACATTGCTTTCAAATGTTTAATTCTGACTCCGGCCAAAACGTCATATCGCCATCATACAGTCCGGGGCACAGGACTTGTATTCATAGACCACAGGTCTACCCTCAGGTGATGGGCGCTGACAAAAACATTTTACCTCCTAGAGCGTACCTATGTAACCCCACCCACTACGCGAGGCTTGTGTGTGGCTTTTTTTTTTTTTCTGCTAGCGTCCTTAGGTGATGGACTTGTTTTTGTAGAAATATTTTTCTTTTCTAAATCATTGAACATTTGTTTTCCCATCTGAAACTTCTAACAACATCTATCTGCTTATTGTCTTGCACTACCGAGCAGTTTCCAAATTGGTTACCCTCGGTGCGTACCTTGGGCACCATACCTACCCCACTACGTGGTGTCAGCCTGTAATGTTTAACCTCTTCGTGCCGGCCTCACGCAAAAATGTGCGGCCTCCTGGCATCTGGGCCTTGACGCCGAGCGGCCGCACATTTGCGTGCAATTAAGAAAAACATACGTGCTAAGAGCACACGCCCTGCGCGCTCCCAGCACACTTGTCCGGTACTCACCGAAAGGTCCCGATCTCCTCTTTCGATCGGGACCTTTCCCGATCATGTGACAGCGAATCACGGCGGTCACATGACCCTAAAACCCCGCCTCCCGGCTTCTGAAACCCTTAAAGGGCTGGGAGGCGCCGGTGCCAAGGAGTTAATGTTTAGGCACTGGATCCGATGATAAACATTTACTTTGGTGTGAAGTTTGCTTCAGGGCTGCATTCGTTTTGTTGCTGAAAATATTTTCGTCAGGGTTTTCATCAGCGGGATGTTTTCAGTGTCGAAAACCTATAATGAAAATCAATTCCAATTTTTGTCAACAAACAAAAACAGAACGAAAGTATGAGGGAGGGATGTTGATCCACGTGAACTTCCGCTTTCCTCGGAGCTCCGCCTCTAAAGCCTGCAAACCACGTGGTGAGTGTCTCCCCTCCCAGCAAGGAAGCCATGCTTAGAGCGGCGTGCTTAGCACTGTGTATTACAGCCTCCCCAGACCGCCCAATTCTCTCACCCTGTGCACTCCCTCACTTCCATAATTAATAACATGTTATTAGATATTTACTCCAGGAGTATATAATGAGTTTGGAAATTCTAGAGAAATGCTTAAATAATGCATTACAATTAAGTAAAGCCATTAGATGTTAGTTGTCTAAAACAATTCCGGTGACTAAAATACGACTAAAACTAAAATGGCATTTTAATCAAAAGACTATGACTAAAAGTAAATCAAACGTTGACGTCAAAATGAACACTGCTTCAGGGTGCTATACTGGTCCAGGGCCATGGTACCTTTCTATTTTCCCCAGGACCCTGAAGACCCTTTTGAGGGTATGTCCACCATGACGGGTGAAGCCTGGATCTTTAATAGGCCCAGCGTTATGGATAAGAGTTTCCCTGTCTGCAGTTTAGTGGGCAGAGGATTTGGGAGTTATCCACTTTGGTAAGCCCTTCCATTTTGCCTTTTAACACTTCTCAGAGCGAGCTCCTTTTGAATTTGGAGGTTTGTCCCTCCTAACTGGACTGGAAGGGCACTGCATGGCTCCTCCTACATAGTGCCCACTTGTTCCACAAAGCACATTGCTGCATTCTGGCTGCCATCTTCTACAGAGACGCAGCCTCACAAACTCCTTCTCTGGGCACACAAACCCCCCTATCCCTTCCACACTCCGGAACCGTAACTATGCCACTGGTGATCCCCTTATTGGTAGTAATGGATCATAGGTGCAAGGGAGCTGGAACTAAACTGGTGAGGGGTTAGAAACTCTGTCAGGGTTTGCTGCCAGTTTCCTTGCTGGGAAGATTTTTTTTCTCACTTCGAGTGTGGTCACTGGAACAGGAAGTGAGGGGGAGCATTGCTTACAAGGACACAGACCGCATTGTTAAAACCAAATTATTGGTGATCAGTGAGAAGTGCCCCTTACATTGGGGGTCAGTGGGAAGAATGTCCCTTACATTGGTGGTCAGTGGGAAGAATGTCCCTTACATTGGGGGTCAGTGGGAAGAATGCTCCTTACATTGGGGGTCAGTGGGAAGAATGTCCCTTACATTGGGGGTCAGTGGGAAGAATGTCCCTTACATTGGGGTTCAGTGGGAAGAATGTCCCTTACATTGGTGATCGGTGGGAAGAATGTCCCTTACATTGGTGGTCAGTGGGAAGAATGTCCCTTACATTGGAGGTCAGTGGGAAGAATGTCCCTTACATTGGGGGTCAGTGGGAAGAATGTCCCTTACATTGGGGGTCAGTGGGAAGAATGTCCCTTACATTGGGGGTCGGTGGGAAGAATGTCCCTTACATTGGTGGTCGGTGGGAAGAATGTCCCTTACATTGGGGGTCGGTGGGAAGAATGTCCCTTACATTGGGGGTCGGTGGGAAGAATGTCCCTTACAGACAGCAACAGTCAGTGCTCAAAAACCCCTGTCAACCTCGGGTTCCAGTGATCTCTGCATGAGAGTGGCTGGTTTTAAAGGCTCACCTTTTTTTGACAGTAGAATGGAAGAACTAAAGTGCGTGTGTGCGTGTGTGCGTGCGTGCGTGTGTGCGTGTGTGCGTGCGTGCGCAACTTGAAATAGAGAATAGATCCACAAGGAACAGAATTAATGGGCACAGAGTATAAATGTTTAAATATATTTTTTATGTTTAAAAAGCAATTTAGCAAGTGACTCAGAAAGCACTGAGACCCCAGGATCAGGATGACAAACAATTAGCATGGTAAGAAGAAGTCAGCAGCGGAATCCCAGGTATCTTTTTCAGAAAAGGTTTTCTCACCAACTTGGTTAAAAATATGGAAGATACAATTACAATCAAGTATTTGAATAGCTTACTTGTCTTGTTTTTTGCTTTCCATAAAATATTTTGTATTCACTAGTCATGTGCCTCCATCTTGTAGGAAGATGATTGCTGACATAATGAACCCGGTGCCAGGATCTCTTTCATAGGTTTCTTTGCTTCTGTTATGAACTTCTCTGCATTCTCTTTCTTTGCAGTTTTGTTAAGGACTCTACAAGTGGCCTGTCTCATCTTCTTCCTCCCATCACTGCGCCGCATGCCAAGACGCCAGTTCAAAGCCAAGCCTGCCATTACTGTTATATATACTTATATATAGAACGATATATATCATATTTTTTTTTTCTTTTTTTCTATTACTCGTTTTTCCGTTGGTGGAGAGAACACGTGATTAAGTTGAAGGCTTGTTTTGCCGTTTGCATTCCATGAAGAGGACCCAAGGCAAACTGGGGTTTGCTGCTTTGTAAAATCCATATCAGATTGTATAAAGTAAAGTTGACATTTGTCTCCAGTTTGTCTTAATCTGTACTGACGATTGTGATTCCTGCTCTTCAATTCTACATAATGGTTGTGCCTTCTATCTCCCCTTCTTGCAGGTTACATGACGCATTTGGGGTTAGTTACTAGATCTTCATGGTGCAAATTCTGCTGCAGCTCTGCATAGAAACCAATCAGCTTCCAGGTTTTATTGCCAAAGCTTCATTACACAAGCTGAACTTTGAAGCTGATTGGCTACCGTGCGCAGCTGCAACAGATTCTGAGTGCTCCAGTTTTAGTAAATCTCCCCCCTCCTGGGTCCACTGCCTCTTAGGTGCTGGGCGGCCCTCAATGATGAGCTGCTCTGTACATCATTGTATGTATGTTAGTAGGGGGTGCGATGGTAATGCCCCCTGAAAGGGTGTCCTGCACTTGCAGATGTTTTCAGGTTTCTGGTATAATCACATTGGAAAAGGATAATAATAAAAATATCAGCCTGTCTTGTGAGAGACACGATGACTGTAGCTTCCAAGCCCCTTTTGATACAAACCATTTGATAAATTGTTAAAATATAAAAATCAAATTTTATTTAAAAGGCATGCAAAGCCATTGTATGACCTGCATTAAAGGGTTACTCTTCCCTAACCAAAGAAATGTTTGTTATTTTTTTAGAAATATGAGATGGCCTACTTTGTGATTGATATACATTCAATATTGTTCATTTGTTCCAACTGTACAGGCTCTTGAGTTACCCGCTATACTTCGTTTTAAAGGTTGCAGTGAGGGATTGGTGGGCACACATATTTGCATATACATGGAATTCCAAGAGGCAGGGGGGAAACAATAGTTACTGGGTGATGTCTTCTCTTTCCTTTGTTCCTTCTTCCCCCTAATAGCTCATTGCTTGGTCCAGCTTCATGGAAAGGCTGCGGTCTGATGTCTATGGGTATTGATACTATTTACAGATTGGATTGCTCTGATGACCTGCATTACAATACTAAGTGGAGGTGTAGTCCATAGCAACTAAGTGACACGTGTTGAAATGCTTTTCTTACCCTTAGCAACCAATGTCCTTCTTTTTCATTGTTGTAGTGTCAGAACATCCAAGAGTCTTGTTGCTAAGGAAACAGGAACGTTAAAGCGGAGCTCCACATCCTACAGGTTCACTTCCTACCTCTAGTCTATGAGTTACAGTTTTGTTTTTTTTGGATGGGTGGTGTTGTGGGGGGAACAAGTACCAACTCCCATCTGTTTTTACCTCCTCGCCTCTTTCAGCCTCCTAGGACACATCACATGTCCCAGGAGGCTCCAAGACTATTCACAAAGCACCATGCAGGCTTGCACATGTGCAGTGGGTACAGCCCACCAGTCTGCTCCAGTCTTGGGCCCCCACAGGCCTTTAACATGTGTGGGCATCACATTAGGTTGTAGACAACCTGCCTCTTCTGGTTACTCAGCCCCAGCTGGTTCCCAATTCCAAGATGGTGGCACCAGGGTAAGAGGAATTAACTGCCAGAAGACGGTGTTGGTCCCCAAGTACTGGTAAGTTAGCAGCTAAAGTAAAAAAAAAAAAAACATTTAAAAGTTCTCGTAGAGTGATGCCTGATGCATATACAATTCCAGCCAGGTGCCAGTAGTAGGTGCCAATCTCAGTCCATTGGTTCAGATACATTAGTATCCCAGGAGTTTTGCTGATGAAGCTGGCAGAAAGGAATCTTGGGTTGTGTAATCGGCCCTGCACCCAGCAAGGTTACTCCTTCCAAGGACTGCATGGAGGAAGGTTTTCTTTTCAGTCCTGGTAGAACAGTATGGTGGAAAGGGCTGCTCATATTTTTGGAGGGTAATGGTACACGCCATCAGTCTTTGTCTAGTTCAGGGGTCTCCAAGCTATGGCCCTCCAGCTGTTGAAGTACTACAAATCCCATCATGCCTCTGTCTCTGGGAGTCTTGCCTGTGGCTATCAGAGTCTTGCAAGGCCTCATGGGACTTGCAGTTCCTCAACACCTGGAGGGCCATAGTTTGGAGACCCCTGATCTCCTGTGAGCAGACTCATACAACTGCATGGAGGAGCCCAGAGTCCACTTTGCCTTGAGTTACAATTAAAGTGTCTCTCAAAGGAAAACTTTGTTTTGTTTTCATTTTGGATAGAGTATGGAAGGGCTGTAACCCTGGTCAATTCTTGTTTTGCCATCTGTGTCCTATTAGGGACTAGCGTTGCTATCTCATCCCTTTAAACCCAAACACATATTAATGACACGGGTTCTGAGGCTGATTTAATGCAGGTAAGGCACTGCGTGAGTTTAATGGCCGCCATAATCAGCCACAGAACCCGTGTCATTAATATGTGTTCGGGTTTAAAGGGATAAGGTGGCAAACCCTATTAGGGAGATTTCTTTTCACTTCCTATCCCATAGCCAAAACAGGAAGTGAGAGGAAATCCCTCCAAAGTGAGGGACTCCTATTGCGTCACCAGAACGAATGTCCCATTGGAAGATTGTGGGGGTTTACTAAAACCGGAGAGTGCAAAATGTGGCGCAGCTCTCCATAGAAAGCAATCAGCTTCCAGGTTTTATTGCCAATGCATAATTGCAAAAGCTGAGGTTAGAAGCTGATTGGTTACTTTGCACAGCTGTGCCAGATTCTGAGTGCTCCAGGGGTAGTAAATCCCCCCCATTGCGTCAGTCAAGTGGTTTGTTATTTTCACTATATTGGATATTCAAAGAATTCGCATTAATAAACACCAGAATTATGCAGCATCCTTCCTGGTGGAAAATTCCTCATCCCGGGTCCAGTCTGGATGTGTAAAGTGACATTTCCCATCATCACTTCAGATCTCTTTGTTGAAGGATTGATGCTCAGTCAAGTACCAGGTGGATCCATGAACTCCCCGTATAGTTTTGTAGGCCCGAGTTTGAATCCCAATACTAGAGGACATTTATTCTCATATTGTGCAGGTTTGGCAATGAGAGATATCATTGGAACAGTTTTCTTAGGAGGTTCTTCTCTTCAGGCTAACACCATAAACCAACACTGAATATTAGCCAGGATCACTTTTTATTCCTTCAGACTCGAATATTACAGGGCTGGCTGCTGAGCCTCAATGAGAAGAATGAAATAAAAGTCACACAGAGGGATCGTTACAGATACTGGCACTGGGGGAGACTCCAGCAAGAATATTGGATCACCTGCCGCTGATCTTCATGAATCTGATAATTATGTGATAACAGGGAATGAGCACATTATTCAATCATCGGTTTATCTTCTAAGTCTGGATGTTCAATGGACTAGTAGCTGCTAAACCACTGAGCCACAGCTGATTTACAGGCCCAAAAACAAGAAAAATATTCTAAGTCCCACATTTCACCTCCTTGTAATAAATGCTGAAGCACAAAGCTGCATTCATGCTGTAGTCTGGCTCAGGGGTTAAGCAGCCGCCCCATGAACCCACGATGCTTTTCAAGTTGCCGGTTCGAATCCTTTTGCCGCTGAGATCTTTTTTTACTCCTGAAATAGTATAATGAACACATGACTTACCGAGCAGAGGCGAGTAGCTCAGAGGATAAGAGTGTTGACCCAGGGCGCCGTAGACCCGAGTTCAAATCCATGAAGCACTGTAGACTCCTGAGGGCAAATACCTGAAAGTGCTGCAGACCCCGAGTGCCAACCCATGAAGCGCTGTAGACTCCAGGGGCAAATACCCAAAAGCGCATGTAGACCACAAGCTCAAATCTCTGAGTGAAAGTCTGGAGGCCATGGACAACCCACCAGTCTGCTCCAGTCCCAGGTCCCCACAGACCTGTAACATGTGTGGGCATCACATTAGGTTGTGGACACCCCCCTCCTTGGTCCACGGTCTGTGACATCACTGCAACATATATAAATAGAATGGGCTGTCTTACCAGGGCAGCCCATTCAAAAAGCAGGGACTTAGGGTTTTTCTTGGCCATATATATATATATATATACCCCCACCCAGGCACTGTACAGTACCTGAACCCTCTGATGGTGGGACAAGGTAGTGGGTCAGAAACATACTCCACCTCACCATCAGGGGGCTCAGGCACTGCACAGCACCTGGGACACACAAGGCTTCCCTCAGAGGGATTTGAACTCAGGTCTCCAGCAGACCAGTCAGAGCTCTTACCCTCCAAGCTACCACCTTTGCTGATACATATAAGTGCCGTTTCCTCTACTTCAGTAATAGAAGACATCACCCAACTAACAGTTAACACTTCAATTCTCCCATCCAACCACCAGAGAGCACTAGGTCTCTGAGCCAGTTCATGCTAGGACCTCCAGAGTCTTGGCTTCAGCATGAAAACATCCACCAACCCATGGGAGACACCATAGACCAGCAATGGGCAAACTACGGCCCGGCGGACCTTTTAATCCGGCCCGCGGAGCGTGGCAAATATTGGCTGTCAGGATGTACGCGGGGCAGCGTGACGAACTCCTCTCCTCTCACAGTCCGCCCTGAAGACCGGAACGGCGTGGGAACACGGCGAGAGGAACGCGCGGAGCAAAGGTAAGTGAATTGACACTATATGGGGGATGAATTACTATATGGGGGATGAATTACTATATGGGGGATGAATTACTATGGGGGATGAATTACTATAGGGGGGATGAATTACTATAGGGGGGATGAATTACTATATGGGGGATGAATTACTATGGGGGATGAATTACTATATGGGGGATGAATTACTATGGGGGATGAATTACTATATGGGGGATGAATTACTATGGGGGATGAATTACTATATGGGGGATGAATTACTATATGGGGGATGAATTACTATATGGGGGATGAATTACTATGGGGGATGAATTACTATGCTTACTATGGGGGAATATTACTATACTTACTATGGATGGCATGGTAGTGGCTGGGCCGGCCAGCAGCTAGTCCGGCCCCCGGGTCCAATATATGAACCCATTGCGGCCCTCAAGTCAAAAAGTTTGCCCACCCCTGCCATAGACCCTACCAGGATTAAACCCCATCACACAAAGCTACCGCCAATAGGAAGAAGGAAGAAGGAAGAGCCAACAAAACCACTAAGAGCTCGTTCACACTGGACTTATTTCTAACTCTTGCCAAACGCCCCTATAGCGATTGACAGGCGTTTGGGAAGCGTTTTAACACTCCTCAAACGCTCCCCAAACACCCTATGTGCGGTTTGAGGTGGTTGATAGGTGTTAAAACCGCACCACAAACACCTATAATGAAGTTAAAAGGTATTAACACTCTGCAAACACCTGAGGAGCGGCAATATAGACTTGAATGGGAGGCTTCAACTCCTCCTGACTCAACATGAGGCGTCAGTTTTGCTGCGACGCTAACGCTTCAGTGTGAACAGCACCGCGTGCTGCCATGTGCAGAATTTTCATTGGCGTTTGAGAAGCGTTAAAAACGCTTCCCAAACGCCTGTCTGATGCCTGCTGACAAAGCTAGTGTGAACGTAGCCTAACTTTGTCATGTTAAAGTAGAACTATAGGCAAAGTTTTGTTTTTTTTTTCATTTTAGCGGGAGGGTTACAACCTCTATCAGTATATTTTTTGCCATCTGTGTCCCATTGTGGAAATTTCCCATCATTTCCTGTCCCATAGCCAAAACAGGAAGTGAGAGAAAATCCTTGCAAATTAAGGGAGCCCCCCAGGTCACCAGAACGAGTGTCCCCATTGGAAAATTCCCCCTCTATTACATTCTAGGAACAACCCAAATTTTTTTTTTTTCAATGATAAACAGGATCAATAGAGAGGGTGAATCTCCCTAACGGGGGCACAGGCAGCAATAAACACCTGACGGGGTCTAATCCATCGCCACTCCGTCCAAAACTAAAAATAAAAGTTTTGACTTTAGTTGTACGTCTCCTTTAAGAGGCTGATGGCCAGTTTGGAGAGCCCTGTGCTAGACCAACACAAAGTGACACATAATTGTGAAGTGGAAGGAACATGGGGTATGAATACTTTTTCAAGGCACCGTCTCTTTGTAACTATTGTCAGGGGTGGGTACACATTGCCGGGTCCCACCAATGCAGACTGTGGGGTGACCACAGCTTTAGGCGACAGCGCTGCACACAGGCAGGCTTTGGGATTTGAGCCGCAGCAAAGGCCATTACATCACATCACCAGGAGGTGGCAGGCAAGTGCACCCAAGTCCAAAACACACCCCACAAAGAAGAAGCAGCCATGGATATTAGAAGGTAATGAGCAGTGAAATCAAACACCACGGGGTGCTGTGGGTCACCAGGAGTGACACCTTCCTGTAGAAACGCAGCGCTAGTCTTGGAAGAACATGGGAGACCTGTGGGTGTAGAAAAGGGTCAGACATATCAAGTGGGAGGGGCTTAGGGTATACACCGACAGCACAGCAACCAACTAGACCGCTTTCTCCCCTGCTGGACTACAGGACAGCTCCCTCTCGCCATACCATAAATGGGAGGCGTTCTGTAGTCTGTATTACTTCTACAACATGAGACACGGGACGACCCCATAAACCAGGTTGCTTTTCATAGAATGCCAATGGAGGTCGATTATTGAGGCCAGCTTTGATGTCGGCAAAGTTGTGTTTTAAAATAGATCTAAACCCGACCTCTGAAATCTCACAGAAGCTTTAAAGTCATTCTAAAGGCAAAATTTATATTTTTAAAAAAAATGCCAAACATGTCATATTTACCTTCATTTTGCATTGAGCAGCCCTGATCCTCCACTTTAGGTCACATGCCAGCGCTCCCGGCTCCTCCCCCCTGAGTGCCCCTATCAAAAGCCGCTTGCTATGGAGGCACTTGGGTGTGCTTGCTCCCTGAGCCGGAATGTGTGTCCATTAACACACAGAGCATGGCTCAGCCCTGCCCCCACTCTCTCCTTACTGGCCGTTATTGACAGCAGCAGGAGCCAATGGTTTGTGATGTCCAATGAGGAGAGAGCGAGCTGCAGCTCTCATGTACATTGCTGGATCGAGATTGAACTCAGGTAAGTACAGGTGCGCTCAAAAGTTTGCATACCCTGGCAGAAATTGTGAAATTTTGGCATTGATATTGAAGATATGACGAATCGTGCCAAAAAATGCTGTTTTATTGAAGGATGGTGATCATATGAAGCCATTTATTATCACATAGTTGTTTGGCTCCTTTTTAAATCATAATGAGAACAGAAATCACCCAAATGGCCCAGATCAGAAGTCCCCGCCTCCGGATCAGAAGTCTCCACCCCCCTGGAATGTTCAGCCTTGGTACAGACACACAAGGTGACACACACGGGTTACAATGCCAATTAGAGGTTAATGTCCCACATCTGAGGCTTTTTAAATTGCAATTAGTGTCAGTGTATAAATAGTCAATGCGTTTGTTCGCTCTTACATGGAAGCTCTGACTAGGCTAGATACTGAGCCATGGGGAGCAGAAAAGAACTGTCAAATGTCCTGCGTAACAAGGGAACTTTATAAAGATGGAAAAGGACATAAAATGATGTCCAAAACCTTGAATATGCCAGTCATCACTTCCACTAAGAAGTAGAAAATTCAGAGACCTCTTGATACCAAGCCAAGGTCAGGTAGACCAAGAAAGATTGCAGCCGCAACTGCCAGAAGAATTGTTCGGGATACAAAGAGAAACCAATAGGTAACCACAAGAACAATTCTTCTAATCTTTAAAGTTGTTTCCAAACCTTCTAAATCTACAAATTCCATTGGAAGAATACCTGATGATCCTGCCACAAAGATCTTTGTTCAGGTACTTCCTGTTGTGGGGTGACAACCGTCTCCGAATCGTGCTCCTGTGTTGTCACCCTGTCACATGCACCCCCCAATTGAGAATTCGAGCAGCCATGCTAATACACAGATATCGGTCCACTGCTGTCACTATCAGGATGATGAGCAGCCAACGCGTGACTGAGTGCATGTGGCTGTGAAGTGGCTGAAGGAGATTCGCAGAAAAATAAAAGAATATTTATTGTAAATGATTGCCTATGATACACAGTGCTTTAGCATACTAAAAGTCACCCCGCCAGGGTTTAGATCTATTTTAAGTAAACAGGGGTCGGCAGTGTGAACAGAACTCACGTTTCTTGACAAAGATGAAGATGAAACATCCACAACGTCACTTTATATAGAGATATATATATTTTATAAAAAGTCTTAAAATTTCATGGAGGTGTTGAAAACAAAGTAACACTGTCAGGTCAATGACATCCGCTTTGAGGAGTGCTGGAGTATTTGGTAGCTACAGGAAGTTTGGCCAGCAGGGGGAGACAACGCACCTCCTCCCCGATCACCCTGCCGTTTATTCTTCGATCCACCAGGGGGCAGGATGCACAGAGTAAAAGTCATCAGTCTTTAAACTCCTCCCTTCCAGTTGGACCCTGGCCAAAAAGTTATCACGATTTTTCATCAGAGGGTTGAGAAAAGTCATCACTGTAAACAGAGCCCCGGGCTGTAAGCGACTGGGGCGGTATGAGCAAGTGGATTATGGTATGTACTAAGGCAGCGGGACTTCTGCCCCCTCCCCCAGGTCACCTAATCATCTTCCACACCAGCGAGGAGATCGCCTGTACCCCACAACATTCAGAAAGTGAACAAAAAATGTTAAAAAAAAAAGTAAAATTCCTAAATTGAGTAAAATCGTACCTCCCCCCCATCTCTCCTTTAAATACCCCCAAATGTGTGAGGAGGGGGAGATCAATTCTTATTAATAGCTGACAAGGGGGGGGGGTAACAAAGTCCGTGTAAAGGTTCGCCAGCTAGTTAACCCTTCCGATGCTGGACTGCCAAGTACGGAGCGCAGTTTAGCGTGTGTGTCCCGCGACCTTCCCCCCCCCCTCCTCCTCCCCACTCTAGCCCTTTCCAAGAAGAAAGGCAGTAAATTGCGAGATGGCCACACCCGCTCTCAGAACCCCCGGGGAATTCAGTAGTATTCATGTCCTGAGGTTAAATCCCCCAATACAGTACCTAGCGCCCTCTCTTCTTCAAGGGGGAGGGAGACTGGGCGGGGAGTGAGGTCAAAAAAGCTCCTCCCCCCTCCACGTTCTTCTTAATGCCACAAGAGCAAAAGGATCGCCCGTTGAAAGTTTGTTACACTGCGTGGGACAGGCCCCTGAAGCTGATTGGAGGGAGGGAGAGAGTGGGCGGGGATTTCGTGCTCCAGTTGCCTTCTGCATCCCCCCTCCTCTTGTACATAAAAATGTGCGTTTCAGTTATCTGTGTCCGGAGCCCCGCAGCCCGAGGCCACACCTACGACTCTGAACTGGAGCGAGAAATGTTCTGCAGGAGCGCTTTGTAAATGACTGAGTTGAGGAATCGTGGGTAGGAGTCTCTGTGCATCAAGGTGTATATCTGCAACTGGGCGTCGTCAAAGGTGTGGGGGTTGGGCTCCTGCATCCGCCGGTTGATCACCTCTCTGACTCGAGAATCCAGGCTGACCTGTATTGGGGGGGGGGAGGGAGGAGAGGACAAAAGTAAATAAACAAACTGCAGGACCATCACAGCGTAGCACTGCAAATGCAAACAAGAAGATTCAATAAAAGCTGCCAAGATCACCCGTGCTGCCCGGCGACACCACATATACGAGATCACCGATGCTGCCCGGCGACACCACATGAACGAGATCACCGGTGCTGCCCGGCGACACCACATGAACGAGATCACCGGTGCTGCCCGGCGACACCACAGGAACGAGATCATCGGTGCTGCCCGGCGACACCACATGAACGAGATCACCGATGCTGCCCGGCGACACCACATGAACGAGATCACCGGTGCTGCCCGGCGACACCACATGAACGAGATCACCGGTGCTGCCCGGCGACACCACATGAACGAGATCATCGGTGCTGCCCGGCGACACCACATATACGAGATCACCGATGCTGCCCGGCGACACCACACGAACGAGATCACCGGTGCTGCCCGGCGACACCACATGAACGAGATCATCGGTGCTGCCCGGCGACACCACATGAACGAGATCATCGGTGCTGCCCGGCGACACCACATGAACGAGATCACCGGTGCTGCCCGGCAACACCACAGGAACGAGATCACCAATGCTGCCCGGCGACACCACAGGAACGAGATCACCAATGCTGCCCGGCGACACCACAGGAACGAGATCACCAATGCTGCCCGGCGACACCACACGAATGAGATCACCGGTGCTGCCCGGCGACACCACACGAACGAGATCACCGGTGCTGCCCGGCGACACCACACGAACGAGATCACCGGTGCTGCCCGGCGACACCACATGAACGAGATCACTGGTGCTGCCCGGCGACACCACATGAACGAGATCACCGGTGCTGCCCGGCGACACCACATGAACGAGATCACCGGTGCTGCCCGGCGACACCACATGAACGAGATCATCGGTGCTGCCCGGCGACACCACATGATCGAGATCACCGGTGCTGCCCGGCGACACCACATGAACGAGATCACCGGTGCTGCCCGGCGACACCACACGAACGAGATCATCGGTGCTGCCCGGCGACACCACACGAACGAGATCACCGGTGCTGCCCGGCGACACCACACGAACGAGATCATCGGTGCTGCCCGGCGACACCACATGAACGAGATCACCGGTGCTGCCCGGCGACACCACATGAACGAGATCATCGGTGCTGCCCGGCGACACCACATGATCGAGATCACCGGTGCTGCCCGGCGACACCACATGAACGAGATCACCGGTGCTGCCCGGCGACACCACACGAACGAGATCACCGGTGCTGCCCGGCGACACCACACGAACGAGATCATCGGTGCTGCCCGGCGACACCACACGAACGAGATCATCGGTGCTGCCCGGCGACACCACATGAACGAGATCACCGGTGCTGCCCGCCGACACCACAGGAACGAGATCACCAATGCTGCCCGGCGACACCACACAAAAGAGACTTCAACTATCATCATGGTTGGAGTGTTTGCAAAGCTTTGGTAACAAATATTTCCCCTTCCAGAGGCAGCTGCAAATCAGTGATTTCTCAAAAGTGTGAATGGCAGTTTTATTGATTCCTCCAAGAAAGATCTGCGTTCAGAAACATGCGGGAAAATCACACATCAAGCCTCCAGCACTACAAAGGACTCACCTGCAGCCACGACGTGGACTGTACACCCCCTGCCACAACACCGGAAAGGTTTAGGATCACTTATACATTCCTCCTTCACAAACTACATAGATGTTACAAACACACCCAATAGAACTTGCTTAGTGCCGGCAGGGCGGGGATTTGTAGCTGTGTACACGCCCCATTGTGAAGATCACCGCCTACTTACTGTCATGCTGCAGGTAAAAACTAAAGGCCCAGTTTATGTTTTTTTTGTTAAATAACAAACATGTCATACTTATCTGGCGTGTGTAATGGTTTTGCACAGAGCAGCCCCCATCTTCTTTTTCATGGGCCCCCCGTTGGCACTCCAGGCCCCTCCTCCCTGCTGAGAGCCTCCTGCATACTCACACCCATGTCCATAAGACACGCAGAGCGCGGCTCAGCTCCACCCCCTTACTCCCGCCTCACTGGCTGTGACTGCCAATGGCTCCCACTCCTATGTTTTAGCCAATGAGTAGAGAGAAAGACCTGAGAGAGCCACTGCTCTCTTGCACAGCTCTGGATCTCAAGATTGGGCTCACGTATGGGGGGGGGGGGGGGGGGGCTGTGGTTGCTGCACACAGATGTTTTTTTTTTTTTACCTTTCATAGTTAGTCTGGCTGAAAAAAGACAAAAGTCCATCCAGGTCAACCATAGAAAAAAAAAAGAAAAGAAAAAAATGATAATCCTACACCCACAGCTGATCCAGAGGAAGGCAGTGTGTTGAGGTAAAGACGTGCAGCTCACCCCTCCGGCACCCCCGTATACTTACCTGGGCCCAATCCCAATCCCCAGCTGTTCACAAGAGCAGCAGCTCTCACTCACCTCATTGGGTGTCACACTGGTGGCCCTCCAGCTGTTGCAGAACTCCAAGTCCCATCATGCCTCTGCCTTTGGGAGTCATGCTTGTAACGGTCAGTCTTGCAATGCCTCATGGGACTTGTAGTTTGGCAACAGCTGGAGGGCCACCAGTTTGACACCCGTGGCTTAGAGACAGCACTGGGAGTCATTGGCTCCCGCTGCTGCCAATCACAGTCAGTGAGGAGAGAGCAGGGAGCGGGACCGAGCAATGTTCGGTGTGTCAATGGACGAGCCTGCATAAGTGCCCCCATAGTAAGCAGCTTGCTATGGGGGCACTCAGCAGAGGGTAAGCACCAGCGGGGGAACCAGAGAAGAGGGAGACCGGGGCTTCTCTGTGCAAAACCATTGCACAGAGCAGGCAAGCATGATGCTTCTTATTTTATAGGAAAAAAACAACTTTGCATTTACAATCACTTAAAAATGGCTGCAGTTAGCCTAATGCCCACAAGAGGACAGTACAATCAAACATATGACACAAGGAAAAAAAAATAAAAAGAGGACCACCTTAGAGGATTTAGAAAAGGTTTTCCCGCACTTTTTTAAGCGCGAATTAAGATATTTCCTGCTGCTACTATAAAATGATTGTTATGGGGGTCACCATCGCCTAATTATTTCCCATTATTTTCAATAAAAAGGCATTTTGCAATATTAATAAATCAGTTGAAACCCAATCTAAACATCTGATTTCCAGCTGTTCAAGCAATAACCCCGACAGGACAACAAGTTGTTCTAGAGTCTCCCATAAATTAGTAAAGATTTTGTGACCGAGGTCATAGGTCAATGCCTCTGTCATAGGTCAATGCCTGTGTCATAGGTCAATGCCTCTGTCATAGGTCAATGCCTGTGTCATAGGTCAATGCCTGTCATAGGTCAATGCCTCTGTCATAGGTCAATTCCTGTGTCATAGGTCAATGCGACTGTCATAGGCCAATGCCTCTGTCATAGGTCAATGCCTGTGTCATAGGTCAATGCCTGTGTCATAGGTCAATGCCTCTGTCATAGGTCAATGCCTGTGTCATAGGTCAATGTGACTATCATAGGTCAATGCCTGTGTCATAGGTCAATGCCTCTGTCATAGGTCAATGCCTGTGTCATAGGTCAATGTGACTATCATAGGTCAATGCCTGTGTCATAGGTCAATGCCTGTCATAGGTCAATGCCTCTGTCATAGGTCAATTCCTGTGTCATAGGTCAATGCCTGTGTCATAGGTCAATGTGACTGTCATAGGTCAATGTCTGTGTCATAGGTCAATGCGACTGTCATAGGTCAATTCCTGTATCATAGGTCAATGCGACTGTCATAGGTCAATTCCTGTATCATAGGTCAATGCGACTGTCATAGGTCAATTCCTGTGTCATAGGTCAATGCCTCTGTCATAGGTCAATGCCTCTGTCATAGGTCAATGCCTGTGTCATAAGTCAATGCCTCGGTCATAGGTCAATGCCTGTGTCGTAGGTCAATGCCTGTGTCATAGGTCAATGCCTCTGTCATAAGTCAATGCCTCGGTCATAGGTCAATGCCTGTGTCGTAGGTCAATGCCTGTGTCATAGGTCAATGCCTCTGTCATAGGTCAATGCCTCTGTCGTAGGTCAATGCCTCTGTCGTAGGTCAATGCCTCTGTCGTAGGTCAATGCCTCTGTCATAGGTCAATGCCTCTGTCGTAGGTCAATGCCTCTGTCATAGGTCAATGCCTCTGTCATAGTCTGCCTAAACATGTCTCTGGAACCTGCAAAACTACCATTGTTAGCAGACATCAGCGAGCTGTGTGGCAGCATGAATGGGATGATTTTTAGCTACCCAGCTTGAAGTCACCCATCCCGGTAGTTTAGGCAGAAGGGGCAGGACATCGGTTTTGGGGTGGGGGGTTGGATTCTGGGTGCGGCTGCGTTTACCTCCTTTGGAGACAAGATGGAGATGTAATCCTCATAGATCATGCGTGCCTTCTCTTCCACACAATGCTTGCTGTTGTCCTTCTTTAGCTCCTCGCAGGCCAGCCAGAAGAGCATGTTCTCCTCGCTGTACTCGGTGCGCAAAAACTCACGGAACACATTGCGCCCGGCGGGATTCTTCATCAGCTTCTCGAAGGAGTGGGACCAGCTGTATAACTCTTCTGAGGACGGCTTTGTGCTAAAATGACAGATAGAGGTGTGAAAAAAACACAGCTTGTAAACTAGAGCCCAGTTCTGACCATTTAAAGAAACACTCCGCTCAGTACAGATTAATGTTCACAAACAGTGTTGGATTCTTCACTATAACATGAAGCAAGAGTCCCTCTTCTGTGGCTGCAAATACTTCCCTGCAGGGGTCACGGCTCTTCCTGAACTCTACCTGGCCTTCCTCATGCTCTCCTAACTTCTGCCCCATTTACCTACTGATGATTTATGTTTGGCACAGAACTTCATCACAGGTATTTGACACGAATTAGCTCCTTTTGACAATTTCATCGCATGTGATTTTTAACATCATGCCGTTGTTGCCACTGACACCTCTGTGATGATATTGCCTAGACCCCTTGTGACAGGAGTCACTTTGGGTGGGGGGCCCATGGAACACAGATCACTTTGGAGAGGTGGGGAGACCCCTGTCTCAGCTCCCCATATCCCTCTTATGTGTAAGTCACCCTGTGCCTGTTAGGGGTACAGGGTGATCTGTGCTAATATTGGGGGGGGGGGGGTGGGGAGTTGTGGATTGTTTAATGCCATGTGGTTGCATCCCATTGTTCTATTGTGTGTCTTGCTTGGGAGCAAACTATTATGGGATGTATGTGTTTATGTGTATTGGATTGGTGGGGGGTGTATGCGGCAGCCCTCCTGATGGGACTGTCTGCTGATGTGTCTCTTGTTACTAAATGTAGATTGCCCCGCCATGTGTCATTATGCGGGGGGGGGGGATTGTTCCCTTGAATATATATATCTTGTACCTGTGTTAAAATAAAGTAGTCTATTTCCTGTTTACGTCAAGACTGGTGTCGTCTAGTCTTGTATGGTCAGCGGTGGTGTCCGTGGTCGGTGTTCGGACTGGGAAGCGGTATTATAACGGCAATACCCAAGTGCAGGCTGGGACAGTTCCGTTACACCCCTGTACAGGGTCTAGGCATGTTCAAGCATTAGGCTGAGGTTAGGCTTACAGGCAAGTGTTAGCCTAAAGGGTTGGATTGTATGTAAAGCTGAAACTTTTTTTTTTTTTTTTTTTTGAGGTGTTAAAACCCAACAGTTTATTTTTTCAGCTGTTCATATCCTGTTCGGAAGATTTTCACTTCCTGTCCCTGAGATGTAACAGGAAGAGGAAATTTCTACTTGGTGGGGGATTCCCCTCTTAGGCAGTTGTCAGCAGAACTGGTGTCCCTACCAATTCAGCATATCAAATAAATATGCTGAATTGGTAGGATTAGAGCATGAGGAAAAGAGAGAATATATATAAAAAAGATGGGGATCGGGAGGCAGGATGATAGGGATGAGAAGAGGGAGATCTTGAGAATAATAAAAGAAGAGAAGGACCTGGGGAAAATAAGGGAAAAGAAATGGGTGGGTGAATAGGACTGGGATTGGGTAGTGGGATTTTGGGTGTAACGAGTGTAAGGAATTTTTTTTTCTTTGGTTGTATTGTTGAATAATGTGATAATGGATTTTTTTTGTAATATTGAGATTATGAAATCAATAAAAAATATATAAAGAAAAAAAAAAGAACTGGTGTCCCTATCAGAAAACTGAACTTTAAAGTTAAGGATTTACAATCACTTTCTGTGTCAGGGATAGTGGTTACCAGGATTCCTGCAGAGGATCTCTGTAATGGGGCTAGAGCCCACAATCAGAACCTTACAGGGGCTCTAACCCTTCTAGACTCCATACACGTTAAATGTTTAAAGTGATACTAAAGGTAAATGTTTTTTTGAAATATCAAAAATGTCATACTTACCTCTGTGTCATGGTTTTGCACAGAGAAGCCCCTGCCGGCACTCCCGACTCTTCCTCCCTGAGTGTCCCGATAGCAAGCCATTTGACACACAGAGCACAGCTCAGTCCCCGCTCCCCCTCACTGACTGTGATTGACAGCAGCTGGAGCTAATGACTCTCACAGCCAATGAGGAGGGAGCGAGGCAGGAGAGCAGCTGCACTCATGTAAATCACTGGATTGAGACTGACAACAGGTAAGTATTGGGGTGGGGAAGCTGGGTGGATGCATAGAATGCAAGACGGTGAAAAAACCCTTTCAGCCTTAGTGACTGATGATTCAGTATGCACTGAGAACACCTACCCGTGTGAGGAGCTCTCTGTAATCTGCCTACAGGAGATTACACAGAACTCAAGACTAATGCAGTCATTTTCTGGATAACATTGTCACATAATTTCTTTTTAAAATGTTGCCTGGAGCAGCACCCTGAACTCCGATGTCACTTCCACAGAAGGGGTCGCACTTACCAGACCTCACAGTGAGGGACGATCTCCAACTTGGTGTCTCGAGACAGCCTCCGAAGTCTATTGCGGTCTTCATTCCTGGTCGCAGTGGACAGATAGACAACACATTACTTCATACGTTAAAACAGCCACACCGCTTTCACATTGTTAGTATGGACAATATACAGAACAATAGAGATGTGCAGTGACCCAGAGTACAGAAGTCATTGCAATGAATGATGAATTCAGATCTGACTCTGGGTGACGGCACGTCTGTACCCTTTATTAAAGGAATACAAAACATTAGGAATGCTCTTTTCCTAGGTTCAGCAATGAGCAATCAGCAGAGCCTGGGGTGTAAAGAAAAGTCGCAGAATCATTTGCCAGCATCACAGTTGCCATCTGTCCTCAATAAGAAGCTTGCAGCAGTTGGTCTGATGAAGTCACTGGTTGATATTTAGGTTTGAAGGGATCTTTGTTTTACACATAAGCATTCATGGTATATAAACAGCTTTTTTTCTTCTAATTAAATAGGGAATGGTTAAAACCCGCCAGGTTTTCTTTTTAGATATCTGTGTCACATTGGGGAGATTTATCTTCACTTCTTGTCCTGTACACAAAATGCAGGCTATTTACTAAAGCTAGAGAGTGCAAAATCTGGTGCAGCTCTACAACACAGCCAATCAGCTTCCAGGTTTTATTATCAAAACTTAACTGAACCAGCTAAAGTTAGACGCTGTGACGGGAGTCACTTTGGGTGGGGGGCCCATGGCCCAGCTCAATTTGGAGAGGTGGGGAGACCCCTGTCTCAGCACCCCATATCCCGCTTATGTGTAAGTCACCCTGTGCCTGTTAGGGGTACAGGGTGATCTGTCCTTATATTGTGTAGACATGTATAGGTGGGGTGGGGGTTGTGGATTGTTTGGTGTTGTATGGCTGCATCCCATTGTTCTATTGTGTGTCTTCCTAGGGAGCAAACTATTATGGGATGTATGTGTTTATGTGTATTGGCTTGGTGGGGGTGTCTCCAGCAGCCCTCCCTCCTGAAGGGACTGTCTGCTGGTGTGTCTCTTGTTACTAAATGTAGATTTCCCCGCCCTGTATCATTATGCAGGGAGGGGGGTTGTTCCCTTGAATGTATATATCTTGTATCTGTGTTAAAATAAACTAGTCTACTTCCTGGTTTGACTGGTGTCATCTAGTCTTGTATGGTCTGCTGTGGTGTCTGTTGTCTGTGTTCGGATGGGGAAGCGGGAGTCTAACGGATGTACCCAAGCGCAGTCTGGGGTCGGTTCCATTACAGACACTGATTCACTACCATGCACAGCTGCACCAGATTCTGAGTGCCCTAGTTTTAGTAAATCAACCCCAATGGTAAATGAAAGGAAATCTTTTTACCCAAAACTGTCATCAAATGAGACTGAAACAACCACCTGGTGGAACTTGGAGAACATTTGAACAGAAGACCAAGTGGCGTTGCTGTAGATCTGTGAAACATTTGCCTGATGCATAAAATCCCCAAAACCAAATCACAGCTCTAGTAGAGTGCGTTTTAACAGGAACGGTTGAACCCCATCCTTGACACCATAAACTTCAATAATGGTCTAGCTGAGCCACCTAGAGATAGTGAAATGAGAAGCCAGTGCACCCTATCGGGTCCATCCAGGATGGCAACAAGGAATCAGTCTTTCTGGAGGAAGCAGTGTCCTTGCAATAGACATCTCACAGCCGGATAATGCAGGGAAGAGTCCTTTTGCTAAACTAGAGCCAGACAGAGGGATGAACTCATGTCTTGGTTGAGGTGAAGAGTTGGCCAGAAAGTTTGGTGCATCTGGACTCGACTCAGCCAGAATAATCCTTCCTCTGGAGAAGGCACACTCTGGCCTTAGTTGTGTTCAAGACTAGAATTATACTGAAAACAATGAATCGGTTTGGGGAACGATTTGTGAAGGTTCAGGATCTAGCCGAACCACTGTAATGTCTGACAGAGCCAGCACCGACTGTTCCCTCAACAGGAGGTTGACTAAATATCCCACAATGGAGATGCAATTAGGTCCCATGTACACGGGACACTTCTGAACTATAGAAAATGCTGGAAAACGTAGGTTAAAAAACATCTGTTTAGCTGCGTTTGCATAATGCGTTTATGTGCGTTTGCGTTTAGAAGTGTTTTTTAAAGATAAGCACAGGAGAACCTCCCAATTGCCCAGAATGCACTGAAAAGTGGTAAATTATTAACGAATTCAGACTGTTTCAGAGAAATACAGAGAGTAGAAGAAGAGACAGCAGTACGTGTTGAGATTAGCTTAGGTGTGAGTTGCTCATTAACATTTCTTTTGTTTCTAAGGGTGGGAAAGGTGTCTGGTGGAGGGAGTCATTAAGGCCTCCTGGCAGGGCGTCTTCATGAGGAATTTGAGGTGTGAATGGTCATTAACATATCTTTTGTTTCCAAGGGTGGGAGAAGTCTGAGGCGTGAATTGGTCATTTCAATGTGTGACAAGCTTGGTAGGAACATCCTGTGTTCAGTGTTTTGTCCATCTGAGCACCTTGAAAACGCTTTGCATGCATTCTTCATGATGAAAAAAGGCTCTGGTCAGCATCGGGAACTGGAAGAGTTAATAAAAATTTTCAAACGCAAATGCTTGTAAACGCGATTTGCCGCATTTACAAGCATTTTGCATTTGAGACGCTAATAAAATCAACTGCTGAATGCAAGTTTTCTGCATTCAAAAAAACGACTGTAAACTCAAATGCCTGTAAACGACTGTAAACGAAGATGTGTACATGGACACATAGGAAAACATTAGGGAGAGTTCAGGGGCTGCTGAAAAAATGCTGAACAGCTCCTGAACGTGCGTTTATCAGCTGCAGTGTACATGAGCCTTAGAGTGCAGCAGGAAAAAATACTGAAGTCAACACTTTAGAGAATATCCAAGGTCCAGAGGACAGCCCGAATGGCAGGGTCAGAAAATAGTAATGCAGGGGGGCTCATGGCAAGGTGTAGGAACACCTCATGTTCAGGGACATAAAAGTAAGCTGCCCTGAGTCCACAGGAGCCAGAATGTCTCGCTGGTGAAAAAAAGGAATTGACAGCTTGAGGTGAGAAACTGAAGAACAGCAAAACAGTTTGTATCCCTGGGATCCCACCTCCTGCATCCAAGAATCTGAGATGCACACTGCCCACGCATTTGTAAAGGTTAACATACTGTATGTCACCACGGGCACACCTTCATGCCATGGAAGTCTTGTCTGAGGGTCTGGCAGACTTCAAGTATCAGACTCTGCAGAGGGACCGGGAGACAAGTTTGGGGGATCATGACAGGGAAGTCAAGGGAGTGGAGAAACAAAAAGGGAGAAGACTCTGCAGAGGGACCGGGAGACAAGTTTGGGGGATCATGACACGGAAGTCAAGGGAGTGGAGAAACAAAAAGGGAGAAGACTTTGCAGTCTGTCCCGTATGCTCCTTCTGCAGAGGAAGAGGGGTGTTATTACCACCAGTGAGTATCATTGATAATAACAAAAGCAGACCCAGAAAGACAATGTCCCTCAAAGGCCATGCAGATAAGACATCTCTTTTAGAGATTTCTTTTATTAATGGATTCTGACCAGTCTGACAGAATAGTCACAGCCAGGATCAGGTGAAGGTAGGACCCACCAGAAAGGGAGAGAAAAGGGCCTGGAAAGGGCTATATGTGACGTCATAACAAAATGTCTTATAATGGAGTCATATGGTCTTGTATGTAAATTGCAAACTATTCATTTTTTTTTGCCATAATAAAGACAGAAAGTTTGTACAAAACCACAACACATTCCCTTTAAAGTGACCTTTACGTCCTAGCTGACAAAAGAGGTCAGAGCTGTGAAATGTTTTAAAAAAGATGATGTATTACTTCTCCTGCTCCCTGTACTCCTCCTGAGCACTATGATTTCCTAGGCCTTGAAAGAAGGACATGAGGCAACTGGGATCTTTTTAAAGCTATAAGATGTATAAGTGGAAAAAGCCAGCTTAAATGAAGGAATCTCCATCAGTATGTGTTCCTGGTAACACCTTCTGTCTATAGTCAGTTATTATATACGAGTGGCATCCAAGTCAAACCGGGACTTTTCATTTTCCAGGTATTAAAAGAGATGCTAGCGTGGCGGTACTACACGCAGTAGTAAGTGTCAAGTGTGTCCTATTACTGATAGGCACCACACATGTCCCAGGGCAGTGCAGAGAAAGTTAATCAAGATGGGCAGCACAGTGGCTAAATGGTCAGCATTTCCACCTGGCAGTAATAAGGTCGTTGGTTTGAACCCCAGCCACGGCACCACCTGCCTGAAGTTTGCATGTTCTCCTTGTGCCTCCGTGGTTTTCCTCCCACACTCCAAAGACATGCTGGTAGGTTAATTGGCCCTTTCTAAATTGGCCCTAGTATGTGTATGTATGAATGTGAGTTAGGGACCTTAGATTGTACACCCCTTGAGGGTTAGGGACCTTAGATTGTACGCCCCTTGAGGGGGTATGTAATCGCTGCGTAAATTGATGGCCTTAGATTGTACCCCCCTTGAGGGTTAGGGACCTTAGCTTGTACGCCCCTTGAGGGTTAGGGACCTTAGATTGTACGCCCCTTGAGGGTTAGGGACCTTAGATTGTACGCCCCTTGAGGGTTAGGGACCTTAGATTGTACGCCCCTTGAGGGTTAGGGACCTTAGATTGTACGCCCCTTGAGGGTTAGGGACCTTAGATTGTACGCCCCTTGAGGGTTAGGGACCTTAGATTGTACCCCCCTTGAGGGTTAGGGACCTTAGATTGTACGCCCCTTGAGGGTTAGGGACCTTAGATTGTACCCCCCTTGAGGGTTAGGGACCTTAGATTGTACCCCCCTTGAGGGTTAGGGACCTTAGATTGTACCCCCCTTGAGGGTTAGGGATCTTAGATTGTACGAATGACCTCACTAATAGAACTCCACACGGCTATTATTGTGAACACGCCCCTTTCAATGAGTGATTCAATGACACAGAATCAGCAGCATGCATGTCATGACTGTTCGGTCTGTTGGATTTCTATTACTCTACTACACCTGCTAGTAAATTATTTGCCATGTAGAAATATAATTTCTACCAAAAACAGTGATTGATCCGGTTAGTGATGTCTGACTGCTATTATTTTGAACACAACTGTATTTATTTATTTCAGGTACTTCTATAGCGCCATCAATTTACGCAGCGATTACATACCCCCTCAAGGGGGGTACAATCTAAGGTCCCTAACCCTCAAGGGGGGTACAATCTAAGGTCCCTAACCCTCAAGGGGGTACAATCTAAGGTCTCTAACCCTCAAGGGGCGTACAATCTAAGGTCCCTAACCCTCAAGGGGGGTACAATCTAAGGTCCCTAACCCTCAAGGGGGGTACAATCTAAGGTTCCTAACCCTCAAGGGGCGTACAATCTAAGGTCCCTAACCCTCAAGGGGCGTACAATCTAAGGTCCCTAACCCTCAAGGGACGTACAATCTAAGGTCCCTAACTCACATTCATACATACAGATACTAGGGCCAATTTAGACAGGATCCAATTAACCTACCAGCATGTCTTTGGAGTGTGGGAGGAAACCGGAGTACCCGGAGGAAACCCACGCAGGCACAGGGAGAACATGCAAACTCCAGGCAGGTGGTGCCGTGGTTGGGATTCGAACCAACGACCCCAGTACTGCCAGGCATAAGTGCTAACCATTTAGCCACTGTGCTGCCCTATGTACATTCACTTATTTCGCATGCAGACAGTGCTGCACAATGACCATGTCATGCTGATCCTCTTATACCACAGCAAGTCTACCAGACAGGACAACAAAATTCTCTGCAGTATTTAATAATGTGACACCTCCACAGTGCTCTTGGTAGCCATACACCATGATGTGAAGGATGCGAAAGGTTTAGGTCACATGACAGAGGTAGGGATCAGCAGTTTATGATCATAGCAAGAAGAGGAGGATTTACTAAAATGGGTGCGCTCAGAATCTGGTGTGGGTGTGCATGGCAGTCAATCGGCTTCTTATTCAGCTCGTTCAAATATTTACGTGACTTTGCGCAGCCCTGCCGCCCTGTAGCAGTACGTCTGCTATAGGGCGGCGGGAAAGTGGTTAAGCTTCAACAATAAAACCTGGAAGCTGATTGGTTTCTAATGCAGAACTGCACCGGATTTTGCCCTTCCCAGTTTTAGTAAATCCCCCTCATAATGGGATTTGGTAATGTTGACATTGAATTGTATTAATCAGTCCACTTTAGGAATCCAAAGCACACGTTCATCCTTTCAGTTTATAGTAACGGCATATATATAATGTTAGCCATGCCGGCTCGGGAACGTACCAGGAACAGCTGCAGCAGCAACACCAGCAGAGGCAGCAGGGGTTGGTCCGGTGGTTCCGGGTTGGCTGGGTCCTGTCATACCGTGACATGGGAGACTCACTGGGGTCAGGCCCTGTGTACTGAGAAAGCAGAAGAGATACATTAGCGGCACAGGGCTACAGGTGGGAGCCTATGACATCACTGCGGCAGATGACATAATTAAAAAAAAAAAGGAAAAAAAGTACATTTTTTTTCTCTCTATTTATCTGGTTTCTTTTCAGGAAACATCTAGTCAGGCGCAGGGCGCTTCCACACAACAGCTTCCAACTGAAGGGAACTTTCAACCTTCTCATCTGACACAGACGCATTCTCCTGCCACCCGACACACGCTGCCATTACCTTCCTTCATTCTGGTTTTAGTTCTGTTGTCATGGGATACGACGCAAAAACATCTTGTAAAGGGACAGGAAAGTCCTAGCCAGGGGCAGGGAAGGACGGCCACGGGTTTCAGAGGGTGCTCAGATTAGCATTTATGATGCCCTCAAGCAGACAAATGTTTTGTACAATTGAATGTCTATGTAAAGTCAACAGGGAAAGGAGCTGACCCCGACTGTCCTGCTTACTGACACCTCTTACCACACCGACAACTACCCAGAAACCTTCAAAGCCTCAACTGGCCCTTGCTGCCTCCATCTTCTCGCTGACTCCATCTGCCCTCGCTGCCTCCATCTGCCCTCATTGCCTCCATCTTTTCGCTGCCTCCATCTGCTCTCGCTGTCTCCATCTGCCCTCGCTGTCTCCATCTGCCCTCGTTGCCTCCATCTTCTCGCTGCCTCCATCTGCCCTCACTGCCTCCATCTTTTCGCTGCCTCCATCTGCCCTCACTGCCTCCATCTTCTTGCTGCCTCCATCTTCTCGCTGCCTCCATCTGCCCTCGCTGCCTCCATCTTCTCATTGCCTCCATCTGCCCTCGCTGCCTCCATCTTCTCTTGCTGCCTCCATCTTTTTGCTGCCTCTGTCTGCCCTCACTGCCTCCATCTTCTTGCTGCCTCCATCTGCCCTCGCTGCCTCCATCTGCCCTCGCTGCCTCCATCTGCCCTCGCTGCCTCCATCTTCTTGCTGCCTCCATCTGCCCTCGCTGCCTCCATCTGCCCTCGCTGCCTCCATCTTCTCTTGCTACAGTATTTTTTTTACCTAGCCAGTAATGTAATAAGCACCCTCCTCTGTTCGAATCCTACAAAAAGCAGAAGTTGTCACAAAGCCACGGGGTTCACATTGCACCACATTCCAGGCATTCAGCTAAAAATGTACACAAAATACTGATAATCTGTACTTGATACAATATTACATTACTGTAATGGAAGACCACGACTGTGGAGTAGATATTGATGAACTAACTCCCTCTTTTTCAGCCATTACAGAGGGCCACCCCCCCCCCCCCCCTTTCTTTGTCACGTTGTATCTTAACATTGTATAAAAAGCATCTGCTGGTGTGAGACAATCCCAGCTGCAACAGGAGGAGTGAGACACCATGGCAGTATGGGATGGAAACACCTTACTCGCTGGTGTCCACACAAAATACATAAAGCCAGCAGAAGGTTCAGCTTATTGATATCCGTCATTTTATTTATAGTGGTGTGGTTTGGGATGGTGAATTGATGATGTGGTTGTGGTGATGGTGTGGGGTGTTGTGGGTAGTGGTAGGGGTGGTGCAGGTGCAGTGGAGTGGGGTGGTGTGAGGTTGTGTGGTGCTGTGGGGTGGTGGTGGAGGTGCGGTGGTGTGGGGTTGTGTGGGCGATGTGGTGGTGCTGGTAGTGGGTGATGTAGTAGAGCTGGTTTTGGGTGGTGGTGGTAGTGGTTGGTGGTATGGGGTTGTGTGGTGGTTGTGTGGATGGCGTGGTGTGGTGGTGCTGGTAGTGGGTGATGTGGTAGTAGTGGTGGTAGTGGTTGGTGGTGTGGGGTTGTGTGGTGGTCGTTTGAGTGGTGTGGTGGTGCTGGTAGTGGGTGATGTGGTAGTTCTGGTAGTGGGTGATGTGGTAATGCTGGTAGTGGTTGGTGGTGTGGGGTTGTGTGGTGGTGGTTAGGGGGGTGGTGGTAGTGGGTGATGTGGTAGTGCTGGTGGTGTGGTGGTGCTGGTAGTGGGTGATGTGGTGGTGCTGGTAGTGGGTGATGTGGGGTTGTGTGGTGGTGGTTTGGGTGGTGGTGCTGGTAGTGGGTGATGTGGGGTTGTGTGGTGGTGGTTTGGGTGGTGTGGTGGTGCTGGTAGTGGGTGATGTGGTGGTGCTGGTAGTGGGTGATGTGGGGTTGTGTGGTGGTGGTTTGGGTGGTGTGGTGGTGCTGGTAGTGGGTGATGTGGTAGTGCTGGTGGTGGTAGTGGTTGGTGATGGTGTGGGGTTGGGTGGTGTGCTGGTAGTGGGTGATGTGGTAGTGCTGGTAGTGGTGGTGTGGGGTTGTGTGGTGGTGGTTTGGGTGGTGCTGGTAGTGGGTGATGTGGTAGTGCTGGTGGTTTTGGTGGTGCTGGTAGTGGGTGATGTGGTAGTGGTTGGTGGTGGTAGTGTGGGGTTGTGTGGTGGTGGTTTGGGTGGTGCTGGTAGTGGGTGATGTGGTAGCGCTGGTGTTGGGTGGTGGTGATGTGGGGTTGTGTGGTGGTGATGGTGGTGCGGTGGGGGTGGGCTGCTGTGGGGTTGTGTGGTGGGGATGTGGGTGGTGTGGTGGTGCTGGGTGGTAGTGGTGTGGGATTGTGTGGTGACGCAGGGTAGTGTTGGGAGTGTGGTGGTGGTGATGGGTATGTGGTGTGGTGAGTTGTGGTGATGGGTATGTGGTGTGATGTGGTGAGTTGTGGTGATGGGTATGTGGTGTGATGTGGTGAGTTGTGGTGATGGGTATGTGGTGTGATGTGGTGAGTTGTGGTGATGGGTATGTGGTGTGATGTGGTGAGTTGTGGTGATGGGTATGTGGTGTGATGTGGTGAGTTGTGGTGATGGGTATGTGGTGATGGGTATGTGGTGTGGTGAGTTGTGGTGATGGGTATGTGGTGTGGTGAGTTGTGGTGATGGGTATGTGGTGTGGTGAGTTGTGGTGATGGGTATGTGGTGTGGTGGTGGGATATCTATCATTTTATAGCCTCACAGACTACCTGGTCCTGGCCTACACTAGAAGCTGCAAGGCTCATTCATACAATGGCAAACAACTGATTCACTGCAGAAGCACACAGAACATAGCTCTGCTCAAGACTGGCTTTTCTAATACAGACAATCTGGATTCTGGCCACTATAATCCGTCTAAACTCTCCATTGACGATAGGAAAGAATATCAGCCGCAGTTCACTTAGCTCCTCTGAGAATATTTTTTTTTAACAGTCAGTGAACTGACTGCATACAATGTCTCCACCTAAGAACCTACCTTCCTTGACACGTCTCAGCAAGCCAAGAGTGGTAAAATGCATCAAGGAAGGTAGGTTCTTGGGTGGAGACATCGCTGTCTGCAGTCAGTTCATCGACTGTTAAACTGATTCACCGCAATTATAAAACACATTCAACGACTTCTGTGGAAGGTTTTCAAGTCTAATCCCCATTTGCATAGCCCTTTCCTCACTATAAATAGGGTGAATTTCAGGGGCAGCAAACGGGCAGCAAACAGACAGCGAATGCTGGCAGACCCAGACTCCGGCACGCGGATCCTTGGAGGATTTAACGGTTTTTGTGCCCCTATATGACTTCTTCCAGCAAGGCGCTTGACCTGAGCATCACCAGAGATTATCTGCAGCGTAGGGTGAAGCAAAGGCGAGATAAACGTTACTGGTTGATGGAAGCCAGTACAGACAGCAGCTATTTAAAGCTGATCTCTTTATAGGAAAAAGAAAATGTCTTTTCGCTCTGCAAAAGTAAAAAAATAAAATAAAAAGACAAAAGAGTCAATATATAGCGTAGGCTTGGTTACTCTGAGACTTGTAGTTCTACCATGACTAGAAGTTAGATGGACTAAATGACAGCTACAAGAAAATATATTTCCTGCTTTGACGACCTCCGGACTCCTGGTGCCCTGGATGGGTGCCTTGTGGCAGACCAATGCGTGGCCCCCTTTGTTTAAACCTGGTGGGCCTTTTAAAGTGGGCATCCGTATGGATTTTTAAATTCAAGATAAACCAACCAGAACACAACCCCCACACATAAATAATGAACAGAGAGTACTCACGATGTCCCACAACAAGGAACTGATGATGTCCCACGCAGACTGCAGTTATTTTACCTGTGACCTAATCTGTGATCTATGCAAACTTCTCCGCTGATCCTCACCAATTGGGGAAAGGAACCCTTGTACCATCCAACACCCGGCACTGCTCATTTCCATGCCACATTCTGTTATCATTTGCAAGAATAAATATTAAAGGGGAACTCCATTTCATTAATCAGATACGGCATATTGTTGCCATTTCTGTACTTGCATTTAAATTGACCTTTTCATTTCCATCTACGGTTTTCCAAAACAGCTGAGCAATTCAAATATTGTTCCCTTCCAACCATGGCAAAGGACTTGTATTTATTTATTTCAGGTACTTCTATATCACCGTCAATTTACGCAGCGGTTTACATATCTATTGTACAGTCACATCAGTCCCTAACCCTCAAGGGGCGTACAATCTAAGGTCCCTAACCCTCAAGGGGCGTACAATCTAAGGTCCCTAACCCTCAAGGGGGGTACAATCTAAGGTCCCTAACCCTCAAGGGGCGTACAATCTAAGGTCCCTAACCCTCAAGGGGGGTACAATCTAAGGTCCCTAACCCTCAAGGGACGTACAATCTAAGGTCCCTAACCCTCAAGGGGCGCACAATCTAAGGTCCCTAACCCTCAAGGGGCGCACAATCTAAGGTCCCTAACCCTCAAGGGGCGTACAATCTAAGGTCCCTAACCCTCAAGGGACGTACAATCTAAGGTCCCTAACCCTCAAGGGACGTACAATCTAAAGTCCCTAACCCTCAAGGGGCGTACAATCTAAGGTCCCTAACCGTCAAGGGGGCGTACAATCTAAGGTCCCTAACCATCAAGGGGCGTACAATCTAAGGTCCCTAACCTTCAAAGGGTGTACAATCTAAGGTCCCTAACCCTCAAGGGGCGTACAATCTAAGGTCCCTAACCCTCAAGGGGTGTACAATTTAAGGTCCCTAACCCTCAAGGGGCGTACAATCTAAGGTCCCTAACCCTCAAGGGGTGTACAATCTAAGGTCCCTAACCCTCAAGGGGCGTACAATCTAAGGTCCCGAACTCACATTCATACATACACATACTAGGGCCAATTTAGACAGGAACCAATTCACCTACCAGTCTTTGGAGTGTGGGAGGAAACCGGAGTACCTGGAGGAAACCCACGCAGTCACAGGGAGAATATGCAAACTCCAGGCAGGTGGTGCCGTGGTTGGGATTCAAACCAACGACCCGAGAACTGCCAGGCGGAAGAGCTAACTACCTAGCCACTGTAACTTGTGGATGAGTTCTCTGCACAATTTGTGTACATAAGGCCCCCCGGAGGTCTCATCCTGCTGCTCCTGTCTTAATGCAGTTCTTTGCCTTGTTTAAAAAGAAACTAAAAATCAGCAGCTACAAATACTGTAGCTGCTGAATTTTAATTAAAGGACACTTAGCTGTCCAGGGATCCAGTGCCATCCTCACCCAAAACTGGTTCTTCGCTGGTCTTCGGGTTCCCGGTCCCGGCGTGTTAACTGTGGGCAGCTGGCTGTGATTCTTTGCAGCTTCACACCTGGCTTCCCACTGCACATTCACGAGCCACGCTTTGTGAATTGTCCCGGAAGGTTGCCGGAAAGGAGGGGAGAAGAGAACTTCCGATGGATTCACTGCAGTGGATCTGACTGGAAGTGGGAATGAGTACCTGTCAAAACCAGGTACCCGCTACCCCACCTCCTCTACCCTAAAAATTGCCAAAAATAGAAGAGGTGGGGGGAAGAGGGCTTAAAACTGAACTTCCCCTTTAGGGTGAAGTTCCGCGTAAAAGCTGGCCTTCGAAGGATCGAAATTTGGATGGTTCAGCAGGAATTGGCCGAATTTCAATCTATCTATGGGCAGGCTGGTTGTACTGAAGTCATTTTATCGATCAAATTCAGTACAACCAGTCTTCGGGTTTTTTTATTTTTGTATGATCACTGCCGCTGGCTATAGCCGGCACCAGTGATCATTGTTATGGGATGGTGAGGAAACCTTCCTTTGTCAGAATACAATAGCACAACGGGAGGGATTCCACCATCAACACTGACTGTGTTGATGGGGGAATCCAGCGATTTTCTTTTCTTCAACCTGTGGTGGAAGGAAAGAAAATTACAAAATGTATGAGTGGTCTTACTGGCAGGGGCGGACTGACCATTCTGGTACTCGGGCACTGGCCAAGGGCCCGGGGTCAGTAGGGGGCCCCATGAGATGCCCCTGGTACCTTTCATAGGCTTTTTTGAGTGCAGGTGAGGACACAGGGGCCCCATGATCCTCTATTGCCCGGGGGCCCCATGAGTTGTCAGTCCGCCCCAGCTTACTGCTTTTCCCAAAAGTCCCAACAATGATCGAACCAATTAGGATTATTTACTAAAGGGGTTGAGAATTTTCACACAATAAACAATTATGCAAATAGTCACTTCATTCAGCCAATCACAAGAATGATTAATTTCATCTGACTGCATAATGAAGGTAACTATTCACACATTGTATTAGTAAATGAGCCTCACACATCTCCAGATTTGAGTGTACATGGGTTGCTTTGTCCCTGTCATCTCTACTGGTCTCCTGGCTGTACATCTACAGGGAGGCCTAGATGCAGGTTTTCTAGTTCCCCGGGCGATCCCGATTTCAGCAGGCAGATCCTCCGACTAAGCTAGTGGAAGTTATAACGGTGGCTTCTCTCAATATCTACAAAACAGGAACAAGTTAAAATCTTGTGATTTTTTTTTGAACTCTATAAAATGGAAGTTTCGCATTATAGGATCAGTGAACATTAATTCTAAGTTGGCCTATGTAAAAAAAACAAAAAAACTTGTCAGTAGTTTTTTGCCATCTAAATCAGGGATCTCCAAACTTTCTGTCCTTCAGACTTTAGGTGGGCCGAACCGTGGGGAGTGTAAATAGAAAATACCTTAGTGTTGATTGGAGGAAGAATATTCCCCCATCACTGGAATTAAGAGAGGAATAGTCCCCCATCACTGGTGTCAGTGGAAAGAATAGTGACCCATCATTGGTGTCAGTGGAAAGAATAGTGACCCACTGTTGGTGTCAATAAAATAAATAGAGCCCCATCTTTGACATCAGTAGAAGGAATAGTGCCCCATGGTTGGCATTAATAGAGGAATAGTCCCCCATCATTGGTGTCAGTGGAAAAAATAGTGACCTACTGTTGGTGTCAATAAAATAAATAGTGCCCCGTCTTTGACATCAGTGGAAGGAATAGTGCCCCATGGTTGGTATTAATAGAGGAATAGTGCCCCATCATTGGTGTCAGTGGAAAGAATAGTGTCCCACTGTTGGTGTCAATAAAATGAATAGAGCCCCATCTTTGACATCAGTGGAAGGAATAGTGCCCCATGGTTGGTATTAATAGAGGAATAGTCCCCCATCACTGGTGTCAGTGGAAAGAATAGTGTCCCACTGTTGGTGTCACTAAAATGAATAGAGCCATTTGACATCAGTGGAAGGAATAGTGCCCCATGGTTGGTGTCAGTGGTTAGAATAGTCCCATATCATTGGTGTCAGTAGAGAAATAGTGCCCCAATATTGGTGTCAGTGGAGGAATTGCATTCCATTGTATCAATAGGAGAAATTATGCCCCAATGTTGGTGTCAGTGGGAGGAATAGTGCCTTATATCAGAGGGAGGAAAAGTGCCCCAAGGGCAAGATAAAGGCAAGCAGAGGGCCGTATCTGGCCCAGGAGACCACTGAACTAAACTCCTGCAATTAATCATTTTCAATATGGTCTATTTTTCCTGTTTTTAAAGTCTATCTATAACAAGTTCCTATACTTCAAGGACCATTTTAAACCTACTCGGTGGGACTAAGGGCCACCTATAACAACCCACTTATGGAAATATTCACTCTGCTCTAGCATCTTTCCAGATTGCTTTTTTAAATGTTTTACTATTAACTTTTTGGCAGTCCAGAACCTTCATCTTTCTTCACTCTTGTCACTGTTCTTCAACTCTCCACCTCTATCTAAATTCCTGTTTAGTTACCAGCTCACCCAATCCCAAAACAGATTGGTGTTGGGGTCTGAGCCCTGCCCCTGAGGATTTAACATGTTGTCAGGGCTGGTGGTCAGATGCATTAGTCAAAAGAATGGAAGCCAACAAATGATAAACCAATGGCAATCTCATGTGTGGTGCACAAAGCAGCACCATCTTTACTGCTGGAGGAATCTGGAGACATTATAATGGCAGCAACTTTATCCACCCATCCACTGACACCAAAGTTTGACTGAATCCAACCAATGGCTGTGGACCACCCAGAACAAGCTTGTGGCCAACTGGAGGTCAGAATGACCACTTTGATGGAAATGTATCATGTGACAAATACAGGAAATGTTACTGATGACCTTCTTTTAAAAATCTGTATCTGCAGATGTGTTCCAAGAACAATTGAGTACTGTCTGTGATACTTTTTTATTTGCACCAACATCCAAATTTTTAGGACAAGCATTCGGGGTCTACCCCCTTCTTCAAGGTCCAAACAGTACTCATCCAAATTATCAGGACAAGCATTCGGGGTGTAAACCCTTCTTTAATGTCCAAGCTGTACTCATCTCAATTATCAGGACAAGCTTTCAGGGTGTAGCACCTTTTTCAAGATCCAAGTAGTACTCATCCAAATTTTCAGGACAAGCTTTCCAGGTGTAAACCCTTCTTTAATGTCCAAGCACTACTCATCCAAATCTTCAGGACAAGCTTTGCAGGTGTAAACCCTTCTTTAATGTCCCAGCAGTACTCATCCAAATCTTCAGGACAAGCTTTGCAGGTGTAAACCCTTCTTTAATGTCCAAGCAGTACTCATCCAAATCTTCAGGACAAGCTTTGCAGGTGTAAACCCTTCTTTAATGTCCAAGTAGCACTCATCCAAATCTTCAGGACAAGCTTTCAAGGTGTACCCCCTTCTTCAAGATCCAAGTAGCACTCATCCAAATCTTCGGGACAAGCTCTCAGTGTGTACCACCTTCGTTAAGATCCAAGCAGTACTTATCCAAATTTTCAGGACAAGATTCTGAAGTTTACCCCTTTCTTCAAGGTCTGAGCAGTAGTCACCCAAATTTTAAGGACAGGCTTTTGAGGGGTACCTCCTTCAAGATCAAAACAGTGCTCAATAAAATTTCCAAGACAAGCTGTCGGGGTGCACCACCGTCTTCAAGCCGTACTCAATCCTGGATGTTAAGCCGGACATAGATGGTTTGAATCTTCACCAGTTTAGCAAGAACCGACTGAGATTCAAACTATGTATGGGCAGGCTGAATGTAACCAAGTCGATTGATCGATCAACTTGGGTGCAACCAACCTGCTGGATTTTACATGCGAATATCACTAGCCGATGTTCTAGCTGTTAGCCTTCCCTGCCGGGAGAACACAAAGGCTCTGCAGGTGTGTGTGTGTATGGGGGTTTGGGAGATTCTGTGTTGATGGGAGATGCAAGCACATTTCCTTCCTGCAACCCATGGCTGCAAGAAATAAATTTGCAACCGTCTATGGCCTGCTTTAGTGCAAATAATAATTGTTCTTGTTGCAAGTGCACTAATAAAGCTACAATCACCTCAAACAAATATCTTCCGAAACTTTAAGAACCAAAAGGAGACAACTGACAGCTTCCATGTTTCTTTCAAGATGGAGCTCCTTTAAGCCATTCTTTCAGATTACTCCTTTCCAGGCCAAAGTGATCAGAAAAAAAAAACCGGTGCAGTTTCATGACCAAATATAGTGAAGTGTAGCTAAACCTTAAAGTATAATCTTTTTACATCCTTTGATACAAAAGACCAAATGAGCCAAACATGACTGCCTCCATATCTTATCTCAGATCAACAAGATGGCCGCTCAGAGATAAGCACTGGAATCCTGTCACAGCTCCAAAACCAAAAGACAGCAGTTGGAAGAGGAACTTATATCTTGGTGTCATTTCCTCTTCTGAAAAGAAAAACGAACAAATGGTCAGAAAAGTTTGGGATTGACCACCGATTTGTCAGCCCCCTTTAGGTAGACGACGAAGGTCCATAACGGGTTACTGTGTAAAATTCTGCCACAATCCATTGTGCCACATAAGTTCGGTGTCATTTCTCACCTACAGCCACTGTTAGCGATACAAGTTTTCTAGGCTTAAAAGAGATCTAATCCCAATCACAAAAAGCAACTTTTGAAATGACATTAAGGACTCATGTACACTGCAGCTGATAAACTCGCGTTCAGGAGCTGTTCAGCGGTTTTTTCAGCAGCCCCTGAACTCTCCCTAAAGTTTTCCTATGTGTCCGTGTACACATCATCGTTTACAGGCATTTGAGTTTACAGTCGTTTTTTTGAACGCACCAAACTTGCGTTCAGCAGTCAATTTTGTCAGCGTTTCAAACGCGGCTAAACGTGGCAAATCGCATTTATAAGTGTTTGCGTTTGAATTTTTTTTCAACTCTTCCTGTTCCCGATGCTGTCCAGAGCATTTCTTCATCATGAAAAATGCATGCAAAGCATTTTCAAGGTGCTCAGATGGACAAAACACTGAACACAGGATGTTCCTACCAAGCTTGTCACACATTGTAATGACCAATTCACACCTCAGACCTCTCCCACCCTTGGGAACAGAAGATATGTTAATGACCATTCACACCTCAGACCTCTCCCGCCCTTGGGAACAAAAGATATGTTAATGCCCATTCACACCTCAGACCTCTCCCGCCCTTGGGAACAGAAGATATGTTAATGACCATTCACACCTCAGACCTCTCCCACCCTTGGGAACAGAAGATATGTTAATGACCATTCACACCTCAGACCTCTCCCACCCTTGGGAACAGAAGATATGTTAATGCCCATTCACACCTCAGACCTCTCCCACCCTTGGGAACAGAAGATATGTTAATGACCATTCACACCTCAGACCTCTCCCACCCTTGGGAACAGAAGATATGTTAATGACCAATTCACACCTCAGACCTCTCCCACCCTCGGAAACACAAGATATGTTAATGACCAATTCACACCTCAGACCTCTCCCGCCCTTGGAAACAAAAGATATGTTAATGACCATTCACACCTCAAATTCCTCATGAAGACCCCCTGCCAGGTGACCTTAATGACTCCCTCCACCAGACACCTTTCCCACCCTTGGAAACAAAAGAAATTTTAATGAGCAACTCACACCTAAGCTAATCTCAACACATACTGCTGTCTCTGCTTCTACTCTCTGTTTTTCTCTGAAACAGTCTGAAATCGTTAATCATTTACCACTTTTCAGTGCATTCTGGGTATTTGGGAGGTTCTCCTGAGCTTATCTTTAAAAAACGCTTCTAAGTAAAAACACACATAAAAGCATTATGCAAACGCAGCCAAACAGACGTTTTTTAACCTACGTTTTCCAGCAGTCAGCTTCCATCGTTCAGAAGTGTCCCGTGTACATGGGGCCTTTACATCTTAAAGCTTGTAAAAGATTTTAGCTCTGGTTCACACTAGTTTGAGCGTTCAAAGTTGCAAGACAAGTCGCCTCCCAAGTCGCAGCAATGGAACCGTTCAAATTGATGTGGTTCCAGTCGCAGCAACTTTGAAAAAGGTTGTAGCGCTATTTTTGTGTAAATTCTTGGCCATGAAGTCGCACTGAATAGTCAACTTTGAAGTCGCTGCAAAATGGCGCAACTTCAAAGCCACCCTGGAGTGAACCAGGGCTGATTCTTCCTAACTGTGCACCATTTATTAAAACAATACCTAGTGATCCCACCACAAAGGTCCTTGTTCAGGCACTTTATGATATGAGGTGACAACGCTCCGTCCCCCGTCTTCCTTTTGCGCTCTGATATTGTCATCCTGTTACATGCGCCCTTGCGTAGACTACACGTAGCCCTGCTGTCAAACATTGGTTCACTGGGAAGCTGGTCCAGAGCAATGATGAGCAGCTGCCATGAAATGAGTGCAAGCAGACAGGAAACGGCTGGAAAGAGGCTGGAGGAGATCAGCAGCAATGAGATGCAACAAAGGGTGAAAACTGTATTTTATGATGACAAAAATGTTATGATACGCAGTGCTTTAGAAACAAATATTATCTAACAAATTTGTCTAAAATATTTAAAAACCTACAGATATACTGGACAGATTTGGTCCCCTAGCTACTAAAATGCCCCTTAATTTTCACAATATCATATATAACATGATAAAAATGAATAGTCCTTTAAGCCCGGGTTCACACTGATGTGGTGCGGAATTTTCAGCGTTTTCAGTGCGAATTCCGCACCGCATCAGAAACGCACCCCGTTCATGGGAACCGCTGCAGGTGTGCATGTTAACAACACCAAGCAAAACGCAGTGTGATGTGCAGAATTGGATTGCATAGGTGTGAAAAAATCCTGCATGTTTTTGGTGCGGGTGCAAAATGTACGGCTCCAATCGCACCGCACACAAATCGCACGTGATTCGCACAGGAATGCGGTTGTGGTTCCTGTGCAAATTTATTTGATTTATTGCAGGTACTTATATAGCGCCGTCAGTTTACGCAGAGCTTTACATATATATTGTACATTCACATCAGTCCCTAACCCTCAAGGGGCGTACAATCTAAGGTCCCTAACCCTCAAGGGGCGTACAATCTAAGGTCCCTAACCCTCAAAGGGCGTACAATCTAAGGTCCCTAACCCTCAAGGGGAGTACAATCTAAGGTCCCTAACCCTCAAGGGGTGTACAATCTAAAGTCCCTAACCCTCAAGGGGCGTACAATCTAAGGTCCCTAACCCTCAAGGGGCGTACAATCTAAGGCCCCTAACCCTCAAGAGGTGTACAATCTAAAGTCCCTAACCCTCAAGGGGCGTACAATCTAAAGTCCCTAACCCTCAAGGGGCGTACAATCTAAGGTCCCTATCCCTCAAGGGGCGTACAATCTAAGGTCCCTAACCCTCAAGGGGCGTACAATCTAAGGTCCCTAACCCTCAAGGGGCGTACAATCTAAGGTTCCTAACCATCAAGGGGTGTACAATCTAAGGTCCCTAACCCTCAAGGGGCGTACAATCTAAGGTCCCTAACCCTCAAGGGGCGTACAATCTAAGGTCCTTAACCATCAAGGGGTGTACAATCTAAGGTCCCTAACCCTCAAGGGGCATACAATCTAAGGTCCCTAACTCACAATCATACATACACATACTAGGGACAATTTAGGCAGGAGCCAATTAACCTACCAGCATGTCTTTGGAGTGTGGGAGGAAACCAGAGTACCCAGAGGAAACCCACGCAAGCACAGGGAGAACATGCAAACTCCAGGCAGGTGGTGCCGTGGTTGGGATTCGAACCAGCGACCCTAGTATTGCCAGGCGGAAATGCTAACCATTTAGCCACTGTGCCGCCCATGCGAATCACATGTAATATACCGTACCGCAGATATGTGAACCCGGGCTAAATGTCATACAGTTGAGGTTAAGGTCTACTTTGCCAGTTTTACAGCAGCCTTTTAGTGGGACTAGGACCAGAACACAAGGAGTGGAACAGATGGCTAGAGATCAGCAGGCACCGCAGGCAATCACGTGTTGTGCACATTCACATACTGATCATTATTATTATTATTATACAGGATTTATATAGTACTGATTCTTATATAACATAGCTATAATAAAGAAAACGAAGCACAAATTTGTTTTTTTTTTTATATCTTCCTTATAGTAGAGTGCCTTTAAGTACAGTTTATGGGGTTTTTCAGTTTGCCAATGTAAAACACACAATGATGGCGCACACTTAGATATGACGGTATGAGCGCCCAGCACAAACAAGCTTTAGAGGAAGCTTTGAACACAAAGCGGCCACAACTTCCCCAAATCTCCATCGTGCCCCGCCAACGCACCAACCGCACCAGCAAAACCCCGTCCGAAAATGTCACACGCACACTGCTTGGCTATGTACGGTATATACAATACCTACTGACACAAGGAGAGGAAGGCACCTGCATTGCCCATGGTAACCAAGATATTTCCTGCCTTCCAACACGAATTCCATAGCTATTTGTGCACTTTATGGTGGATTTTAGGGCTCATTCCCACTTTAAGGTGCGCTGATGCCTGTGCTGACATGGCCTGCACTGTGGGTTTGAAAGCTGACATTCAGTAGGCTGAAAGGCGAAGTTCACCTTTCTGAACATGTTACAACAATATTTAAGGTATGTTCAGCGTGCACCCCCTCACCCCCCCACTCTGTGTGACATCTCCTCGCACCCGCTGTGACAATCTGAAACCAGAGCGGCTGTGCGGAGCTCCACCCACACGGCTGTGCGGAGCTCCACCCACATGGCTGCATCGTTCATTCACAGTTTCCTGTACATGAATAAACTACAAGTACTGTCCGCCACTGCGGCTGACGCAGTAGTGTATCTAGGTTTCGTGCTGCCCTAGGCAACACAAAAATCAGAGAGACCCTGACACCGACCAACACCCCCCTCCCCCACAAAGAGTGCCTGCCATTACCAACAACATCCCAGCCCCCCCACCACCTTAGATTGTACGCACCTTGAGGGTTAGGGACCTTAGATTGTACGCCCCTTGCGGGTTAGGGACCTTAGATTGTACGCCCCTTGAGGGTTAGGGACCTTAGATTGTACGCCCCTTGAGGGTTAGGGACCTTAGATTGTACGCCCCTCGAGGGTTAGGGACCTTAGATTGTACGCCCCTCGAGGGTTAGGGACCTTAGATTTTACACCCCTTAAGGGTTAGGGACCTTAGATTGTACTCCCCTTGAGGGTTAGGGACCTTAGATTGTACACTCCTCGAGGGTTAGGGACCTTAGATTGTACGCCCCTCGAGGGTTAGGGACCTTAGATTGTACGCTCCTCGAGGGTTAGGGACCTTAGATTGTACACTCCTCGAGGGTTAGGCACTTAGATTGTACACTCCTCGAGGGTTAGGGACCTTAGATTGTACACTCCTCGAGGGTTAGGGACCTTAGATTGTACACCCCTTGAGGGTTAGGGACCTTAGATTGTACTCCCCTTGAGGGTTAGGGTCCTTAGATTGTACCCCCTTGAGGGTTAGGGACCTTAGATTGTACACTCCTCGAGGGTTAGGGACCATAGATTGTACACTACTCGAGGGTTAGGGACCTTAGATTGTACGCTCCTCGAGGGTTAGGGACCTTAGATTGTACACTCCTCGAGGGTTAGGTACTTAGATTGTACACTCCTCGAGGGTTAGGGACCTTAGATTGTACACCCCTTGATGGTTAGGGACCTTAGATTGTACCCCTCTTGAGGGTTAGGCATCTTAGATTGTACGCCCCTTGAGGGTTAGGGACCTAAGATTGTACACCCCTTGAGGGTTAGGGACCTTAGATTGTACGCCCCTTGAGGGTTAGGGACCTTAGATTGTACGCCCCTTGAGGGTTAGGGACCTTAGATTGTACACCCCTTGAGGGTTAGGGACCTTAGATTGCACGTTCCTTGAGGGTTAGGGACCTTAGATTGTACGCCCCTTGAGGGTTAGGGACCTAAGATTGTAAGCCCCTTGAGGGTTAGGGACCTTAGATTGCACGTTCCTTGAGGGTTAGGGACCTTAGATTGTACGCCCCTTGAGGGTTAGGGACCTTAGACTGTACGCCCCTTGAGGGTTAGGCATCTTAGATTGTACGCCCCTTGAGGGTTAGGGACCTAAGATTGTACGCCCCTTGAGGGTTAGGGACCTTAGATTGCACGTTCCTTGAGGGTTAGGGACCTTAGATTGTACGCCCCTTGAGGGTTAGGGACCTTAGATTGTACGCCCCTTGAGGGTTAGGGACTGATGTGAATGTACAATATATATGTAAAGCACTGTACAAATTGACGGTGATATACAAGTACCTGTAAAAAAATAAATCATTAATATGCAGAGCTGCACCAGATTTTGCACCATGCGGTTTTAGTAAATCCCCCCCCTAGTGTAGTAATACAGCCGTGATCAATATTTATAGAAAAACATCCACCATATTAAACACTGGTATCGCCTCCACACTGAAACTGGTAACATATGAGAAATACGATTTTCTTTTCAAGGGATAGCGAAAACGGGAAGTAAAATGTAAGCGCACCTAAAAACATCTCTGGAACGCCCTTTTGATTTCATAAACAGAAAAGACCCCGAACTACCAATACAACGTGACCGACTTATGGGAGTACACCAGAGCGCCTTGAGGAACCGGCAACTTCAGGGGAAAAAAATGTACTGACGTCATGGAGAGAGGAGCCACCGGTGGTCACGGAGCCCAGGGCTGCCACAATACGGCAGGCGTTCTACCAATTCGCAGAAGGCCGATGGTTCTGTAATTGTCACGGTGGTTTTCAGCTACATTCAATTTTTTTTTTCATCCCTTCCACAGCGCCTTATGCGCTTATCACACCTAAAAATCACAACCGAAAGATGACAGTCACTTGGTGAGCCCCAGCCGGAAACTTCTGCCTCCAAGGTGAAATACTACCAGAGCCAGTGTGCCTGGCAACAGCTTAGAGGAAACGCAACATTACCGACTTCTACATTTCTCTTCCTCTTGCATTCCTCATTTATGTCAATCGAACAAAACCCCAGCAAAGAGAGCGGGACCCCCTCATAAGAGCTGTGGGAAGTGGGCGGGGTTGGGAACCCTACTGCAGAAATGGCACCACTGGAGTCCAACGTTAGGTATTGTTTGCTGGGTGCGCTGACAGCTATCGCTTAGAACAGAACTGCAGATAAAAGATATCACAATACACATGACTAGAGCATGAAAAAGAAAAAAAAAAGGAAAAACAGTTTTTCTACAATATTCACTTTCAACCCAGACATTTCCCCCGCTAAGCTTTTTTTTCTGCCACTAGATGTCCTCAGACTAATAGCCAGCATATTTCAACTTAGTTCCTCTGAGCCCACGTTGTCCTGGATCTGCTCCAGCCTCTGACCGGTCAGTGAAAAGAGAAGCAGCACAATGATGAGCTCATTTCTCTGTCACTCTTCTGTTGTTCTCCTCCTATCAGCATCCTCCTTATCAGGAACTGCAAGAGGCTGATACCAGGTGCGGTATATCGCATGTGATTCACACAGGAACCGCACCACGTCCTTGTCCAAATCCCATGCGAATTGTGTGCGGTGCGATTGGAGCCACACATTTTGTATGGCTCAAATCGCACCGCATTGGCACCAGAAAGGTGCAGGACCCTTTTTTTGGCCCACACACGGGTATTCACACCCATGCGATCCGATTCTACACATCGCACCGCGTTTTGCAGACCGATTTTGAGGTGTTGTTAACTTAACATACACACCCGCAGCGGTTCGTATGAACGGGGTGCGATTGTGATGTGGTGCGGAATTTGCACAGAAAACGCTGCGATTTCCGCACCGCATCAGTGTGAACCAGGGCTGAATGTATTCTTGGTGCACACTATTGTTTTCTTTTAGTTCAACCCCGGGGGCTGAACAAAAAAAAAACAAACTGATGAGGATCAGGAGCTTGCTGTACTAACAATCCAATGTTAGTACAGCGATCTCCCCGCTGAGCTATTGTCTTCTCACAAGGGTACCTCCCAACAGAACACACTGGTCAGCACTAGCAGTCATTGGCTGCCAGCACTGAACGGATTCCAATCAGATGCTGGTTTTCCAGCATGCCTGCTTAGCCGGCTTCTGTCCAGAACAGTCTGCTGTATACACTGTTAAAACGGCCGATCTTGGCTGATATTCGGCGCGTGTGTACGCAGCTCAACGTGCTTACACTGTTTCAATTGAAGAAAATATCTTTCATGCTGTATTATTGAATATTGAGCTTCATCAATTTCTGTCTTTATTTGTCTGGAATTGAGCTTTAAAGTGTTAGTTCACATGCGTGGGCACGGACAGCTCAGCATCTCCAGAAGTAATGTATGGGCAGCACAGTGGCTAAATGGTTAGCACTTCCGCCTGGCAGTACTCGGGTCGTTGGTTCGAATCCCAACCACGGCACCACCTGCCTGCACTATGCATGTTCTCCCTGTGCCTGTGTGGGTTTCCTCCGGGTTCTCCGGTTACCTCCCACACTCCAAAGACATGCTGGCAAGTTAATTGGCTCCTGTCTAAATTGTCCCTAGTATGTGTATGTATGAATGTGAGTTAGGGACCTTAGATTGTACGCCCCTTGAGGGTTAGAGATCTTAGATTGTACCCCCCTTGAGGGTTAGGGACCTTAGATTGTATGCCCCTTGAGGGTTAGGGACCTTAGATTGTACGCCCCTTGACGGTTAGGGACCTTAGATTGTACACCCCTTGAGGGTTAGAGATCTTAGATTGTACACCCCTTGAGGGTTAGGGATCTTAGATTGTACACCCCTTGAGGGTTAGGGACCGTAGATTGTACACCCCTTGAGGGTTAGGGACCTTAGATTGTACGCCCCTTGAGGGTTAGAGACCTTAGATTGTACACCCCTTGAGGGTTAGGGACCTTAGATTGTACGCCCCTTGAGGGTTAGGGACCTTAGATTGTACACCCCTTGAGGGTTAGGGACCTTAGATTGTACGCCCCTTGAGGGTTAGGGACCTTAGATTTGGCCGATTTTCGCACCGTTAGTGGGTTAATTGGTCAGCCGCTTTTTGGCACATTTTTTTTAATCGGTGAAGTTGGAAACAAATCGTCCAATTTTCCCGGCAATGATGGGCAAATCGGCCAATCTTTTTACCGATAAAAAAAACTGTGCATGGGCCGTGGCCTGCAAGAAGAAGAAAAAGAATAAAAAGAAAAAGAAGAGGAAAAAGAAGTAGAAGAAAAAGAAGAAGAAAAAAGAAGAATTCCAGTCCGCTATTATATTTGACATGAAAAAGTCTTGCGGTTGTAACAATGTATCTATTTGTATCTGAATAAAACCGTCTTCATCCGAAATGGATACAAATAGATACATTGTTACAACCGCAAGACTTTTTCATGTCAAATATAATAGCGGAGCTCTCTGCAGGGATAGAAGTAATTAAATGCCGGCCGTAGACGGGACAAAAATCGTCCGATTTCTTTTACGTTTGGTGGTAACGTCGGCCTATTGAACAACCGATTTTTCGTTTTTTTTTAAAAAACGGCCGGTTTTCGACCCGTCTATGGCCTGCATAAGGGTCCTTTCACACGGGCATTCCTTTTTTTTTTTTTATCAGTTCAGTCACGTTTTTTTCAAAGAAAAAACGTATCAGTTTACAACCATTTTTTATCAGTTTACATCTGTTTTTGTCTGTTTTCATCCGTTTACATCTGTTTTTCATCCGTTTACAACTGTTTTTGTCTGTTTTTCATCCGTTTACATCCGTTTTTCATCCGTTTACATCCGTTTTTGTCTGTTTTCATACGTTTACATCTGTTTTTCATCAGTTTTTATCCGTTCCCATCCGTTTTTGGTCCGTTCCATTTTTTTTTGACAGCAGAAAAATAGGGTTTTCTTCCATTCAAAGAAACGGATTGGGACATTAACAGATGATCATCCATTTATATCCGCTAGTCCATAGAAATACATGGGTGTCCATTTTTCATCCATAAACAGACAGATGAAAAACGGATATACAGAACACCTGTGTGAAAGAGGCCTTAAACTGGAGCACACATTATCAGGTCCAGCTGTGCTTAGTAACCAATCGGCTTCCAGGTTTTAATGCCAAAGCCTAATTGAACAAGCTGAAGTTAGGCTGGCCATACATTATACAATTTTCTTGAGATTTTTGCTTTAGATTTACCAAAAAACATATAATAGGAGGTCAAACCTAACAACACTCTCAGTTGTATCCAATTAGGCCGGCCCTTGCACTACACAGTTGAAGGTAAATCTAAAGGAAATTGGGCAGAAAATTATTTAGAGTATGGCCAGCCTTAGCTGCTGATTGGTTACCAAGCCCAGCTGCACCAGTTTTAGTAAATCTACCCCACAGCACCAAAGACTGCATTTTCTTCCAGCTTCATCCCTGCTTCTTTATGCCAAAAAACAAATAAAATGCTGATGTGCACAATCCCTAACAGAGGCTTCTAAAAATCTGCCATCAATCCTGGAAAATGGGCAATCCTTATTTGTGCAGCACTGAGATCGAATGTTGCATAGTGTATTCCTTGCCAGGTCACAAGAAAATTTTATTTTTTTTAATCATTCAAAAAATAAAAGCAAAAATTTTAAACAAAAGTATATTAAGCAGTTGGATCATGAATCAAAATCGACTGCAATTGTGAATGAACTGCACATTTTTGTATGCGTTTTCAGGTAGCGGTCCTTAATTGATTGACAACAAAGGCTGGCCATACACTATTCAATTTTCTGCCCAATTTCTTCCCAATTTCCTTTAGATTTACCTTAACTATGGAGTGCAAGAGCCCAGCTAATTGGATACAACTGAAAGTGTTGTTTGGGTTTGACCTCATATTATATGGTTTTTGGTAAATCTAAAGCAAAAATCTCAAGAAAATTGTATAATGTATGGAAAGCCAAAGCCACATGTAATAGGGGAGATTTACTAAAACTGCCGAGTACAAAATCTGCTGCAGATGTGCACAGAAACCAAACAGCTTCCAGGTTTTATTGTCAAAGCTCAATTGAACAATCTGACGTTAGAAGCAGTTTGGCTCCCATGCACAGCTGCACCAGATTTTGCACTCTCCAGTTTTAGTAAATCTCCCCGCAGTGTTTTTTGTTTCTGTATATTATATTATGTTTTTAAATATATTATATATATTATTATTATACAGGATTTATTATTATTATTATACAGGATTTATTATTATTATTATTATTATTATTATTATTATACAGGATTTATATATTATTATTATACAGGATTTATATATTATTATTATACAGGATTTATATATTATTATTATTATTATACAGGATTTATATATTATTATTATACAGGATTTATATATTATTATTATACAGGATTTATATATTATTATTATTATTATTATACAGGATTTATATATTATTATTATTATACAGGATTTATATATTATTATTATACAGGATTTATATATTATTATTATTATACAGGATTTATATATTATTATTATTATTATTATTATTATACAGGATTTATATATTATTATTATACAGGATTTATATATTATTATTATACAGGATTTATATGGCGCCAACAGTTTGCTCAGCGCTTTACAATATAACGGGAGACAATACAGCAACCATACAGTTCAATAAAAGAGGGATAGGAGGGCCCTGATCCTGGGAGCTTACAATCTAGGACATATATATATATATACTATTACACTAACATGTTTCGAAAACCCTTACGCTCAATCAACAGATATTTTTTTTACAGAAAATCGCAGCAAGACAATTTCGTCATCTCTGCATATAATGGTTTAATTTGCCAAACGTGTTTCATTAATTAAGCCTAACCTGCCAAAAAAAAAAGGCAGGCAGGTCCCAGATCACACCCACCTTACATCCTTTAGTCTGCTCTCCCAGTGGGTGCATCTGTTGGCGTCGCTCTCCAATGCCCATTGAGAAGAGCCGAGAAGCATTCGAAGTGCTGAGGATTCGGAATCAGGAGTGAGAAAGAGCGGTGAGGGTGTGGGAGAGGAGCGATTATGACATCCTGTGGTGACAATGTAACTTCCTGACAAGAAAACTTCCGTTCCTGTGTAACCCAGCTGGGTTGGGGGGGGGGGTTACCTGCCCATATGTACACATACTGTATGTTGTATACTGTTTGTTGCTAGCTAGGCAGTATGGAAGGTAGCACAAAAGATTTTAAGGACGATATTTTTCATGCAAAATAATTCTTAATAACGGATTTGTAGACGCAGGAAGTAATCAGAGACAAGGATTGAAGGTGCTATAGTACGGGAGAACATAATTCTAACACGACTGGCCTCTTGTAAGGTAACCGATGTATCAATGTAAATCGATATAGGAAAACCACCAAGTGTTGTTTTGGTGCCTCCTTACCCCCGTTGTTGCTGCACCCAGGGGCAGACTGACCATTGCCCGAGGGCCCGGGGTCAGTAAGGGGCCTCATGAGATGCCCCTGGTACCTTTCATAGGCTTTTTTGGGTGTGGTTTGAGTGTGGGCAAAGACACAGGGGCCCCATGATGCCCTATTGCCCGGGGGCCCCATGAGTTGTCATTCCGCCCCTGGCTGCACCGCAAAGTTAAGATGAAAAAAAAAAAATGATCTCAGTTGTTTAACCCCCCTGGCGGTATTCCCGAGCTCGGGGTTAACTTTCAGTACCAGAAGCGGTAACCCCGAGCTACATTCGGGAATACCTTTCAGTGCTTCTCCAGCGATCCCTGCTTCCCTTACCTTGTCCTGCGCTCCCGCGATGTCCTCCCTGCAGCGTCCCCGGCAATGTCCTCCGGCTGATGCCGGCATCTGTGTTCCGGGTTCCGTTCCCTGCAATGTCAGGATTACGGGGGACGGAAGCGGTGGGAAATTCAAAAATGTCAAAATTGTACATTCACTCAATACACTAAAATCTCATAGTATAACATTCCTGTATCCAACCATTTCACATACTTTTTGTCCCGAGTGCTTTGTCCGGCGCCCTGCCTGCATTTTGACTGTTCTTTCTGCCTGGAAACTGAGAAACGTCCATGGCCTCCAAAAAGCGTCCCTTTAGGTCAAAAGCGGTTTTAGACCGGCTAGAGAACAGCGATAGTAAATCAGAACCACTTGCAGAATTGAGTGATAATGATTCGTGGGGGAAATTCCTCATCAGACACTGAAAACGATTCTGCCACTTTGCTCAGTGATGTGCGAACTTGGCGCTATATTTAAAATTTCAGTGTTTTTGGTTTGATTATATTATTGAATTAAATTTATTATTATATTATTTTTTATTATATTATAATTTATGATTTTGTGTTTCAAATTTTATCATACCCGGGATGTTTACTAGACTCTTGTTCGGACAGATTTCAGTGAGTTATTCCTAAGAATTACAGGCCTACAATAAAAAAACGACATATTTCCACTGAAATAATGTACCTCTTTGAGCACAGAAATATGGACATAATCAGACCGCTAGGGAGGCTACGAGATATAGAAACTTCTCTACGCCTATGAACAGTAAAAGAGATGAATTCTTTGTCTTGGGTTTAATCATCATTTTAGGTCACCCATTTATGAAGAATCACCATGGACTCCAATGTACATGTCTACAGGCGTTGCAGCAGGAAGCAAAAGAAGGATCTATGGTTGAGCTCTTTTTAGAACAGTGCCATGAATAAAGGTCGATTGTTCAGAATATCTGGCTCAGAGGCAATCGTGTCTCTCTTTCTATACACAAAAATATTGAAGGAAATCAACTTCCATAACTAAGCCAAACACATGCAGTATACTGGTACATATAAGGTCAAACACACGGAGGGATCAAGTTCAGGATACCCACACGTGGTTGCAGGCCGTGGGACAGATCCAAGCACTTGGGAGACTCTCAAATACAATACTAAAGCAATGCAGTTCCGTTGGCAACAGCACGCACAATAGGAAAATAGGCTTTTCAGCTGACTCCAAGGACCAAACATTGCAGCAAAGCTCACGCTGGACACAAACGGGCACTCCCAGTAATCATATAACACACATTTGGAGGATTAGTCCATCTACAATTTATATTTAAATTACAAGTTCACGTTAGTGGGTTGAGTAACCCTCTGACTTCCTATATCTCTCAGGCACTCTTCCACTGAGATTCTGACAAACCCCTGCAGTGGAGACTCGTTCCTCGTGCTGCGGGATGAGCAGTCTAATTATTGGATGAGCACTGTAATTATAGATGCAGAGATCTCAATACCATCACATGGAAACTCCAAGCTGGGACTATGGATGCAGAGGTCTCAGTACCATCACATGGTAACCCCAAGCTGGGACTATGGATGCAGAGGACTCAGTATCATCACATGGTAACCCCAAGCTGGGACTATGGATGCAGAGGTCTCAGTATCATCACATGGAAACTCCAAGCTGGGACTATGGATGCAGAGGTCTCAGTACCATCACATGGTAACCCCAAGCTGGGACTATGGATGCAGAGGACTCAGTATCATCACATGGAAACTCCAAGCTGGGACTATGGATGCAGAGGTCTCAGTACCATCACATGGTAACCCCAAGCTGGGACTATGGATGTAAAGATCTCAGTACCATCACATGGTAACCCCAAGCTGGGACTATGGATGCAGAGGACTCAGTATCATCACATGGTAACCCCAAGCTGGGACTATGGATGCAGAGGTCTCAGTACCATCACATGGTAACCCCAAGCTGGGACTATGGATGCAGAGGTCTCAGTACCATCACATGGTAACCCCAAGCTGGGACTATGCATGCAGAGGTCTCAGTACCATCACATGGTAACCCCAAGCTGGGACTATGGATGCAGAGGACTCAGTATCATCACATGGTAACCCCAAGCTGGGACTATGGATGCAGAGGTCTCAGTACCATCACATGGTAACCCCAAGCTGGGACTATGGATGCAGAGGACTCCGTATCATCACATGGTAACCCCAAGCTGGGACTATGCATGCAGAGGTCTCAGTACCATCACATGGTAACCCCAAGCTGGGACTATGGATGTAAAGATCTCAGTACCATCACATGGTAACCCCAAGCTGGGACTATGGATGCAGAGGTCTCAGTACCATCACATGGTAACCCCAAGCTGGGACTATGGATGCAGAGATCTCAGTACCATCACATGGTAACCCCAAGCTGGGACCAAGAGTGCAAAGATCTCAGTACCAACACACGGTAGTACCAAATTGGAACAACGGATGCAGAGATCTCAGTAACATCACATAATAGCCCCAAGCTGGGACGACAAGTGCAGAAATCTCAGTACTATCACATGGTGGTACCAAGCTGAATCTATGGGTGCAGAGAGCTCAGTACCATCACATGGTAGTCCCAAGTTGGGACCACAGGTGCAGAGATCTCAGTACTATTACATGGTAGCCCCAAGCCGGAAACATAGGTGCTGAGACCTCAGTACAATCACATGGTGGCCCCAAGCTGGGACCACAGGAGCAGAGATCTCTGTACTATCACATGGTGGTCCTGAGCTGGGAGCACAGATGCAGAGACCTCAGTACCACTGCATGCTGGGCGAGGCTGGGAATACAATGTCAGAGATCTAAATACCCAACCACCAAGTGATCCAAGAATCTGTTGTGTGATTAAAATGGGCAGGCTAAGGCCACCCAGCTATTGTGGAACTATAAGTCCTGGTAAGCTTGATCTCCCCCCCCTCCTCCCAAGAGAGCACAGTGGAAGAGAGCACACTGGCTGATCAATGGTACAACATCTCTTTTACACAAACCTAAATCTGCTGAGCACCACAAAATTACCAAACGCGGCACACTCGCCTCTGTGCCAAGGTGATCCACACAAGTTTGCCATTTCATCCCTGCGCCCTCCGATCCCAGACACCCACCTGAACAATACACAGACCTCACCACTTCCTCCCTCACAAATACACAGAAAACACAATACATAAACCCACCATCTCATGAGCAATACATACAATGCTGTTTCCTCCCTTTTACATAGGCACAATGCATATTATGCTGGCGCTCCTCGTCAATTGCAAGCTCTTGAGAAAGTTCCTCTGCTCCTTCCTCTAATAAGCAACACGCGCCTGTCACTTCCTGTTCTTTTGGGAACTTTATGGCTCATTCTGCTCCTTTGTCTCCATTTCTTCCTCCTGCAGACTTTATATTTTTTAGTTTTTTGTCAATTCTTCAATTATGTGTCTAGCTATCTTTTTATCCCTCAATCAATCTCTCAATCAAACCCCTTACAATCCGATTGTAGGGTCTACTAATATTAGGTTTAGCAGTACAAAAATGAAAATACCTTAAGCTGATGACAGATAAGGGGGATATGATCTCCATGTATAATACATAAGGGGGGATATGATCACCATGTATAATACATAAGGGGGGATATGATCTCCATGTATAATACATAAGGGGGGATATGATCTCCATGTATAATACATAAGGGGGGATATGATCACCATGTATAATACATAAGGGGGGATATGATCACCATGTATAATACATAAGAGGGGGATATGATCTCCATGTGTAATACATAAGGGGGGATATGATCTCCATGTATAATACATAAGGGGGGATATGATCACCATGTATAATACATAAGGGGGGGATATGATCACCATGTATAATACATAAGGGGGATATGATCTCCATGTATAATACATAAGGGGGGATATGATCTCCATGTATAATACATAAGGGGGGATATGATCTCCATGTATAATACATAAGGGGGGATATGATCACCATGTATAATACATAAGGGGGGATATGATCTCCATGTATAATACATAAGGGGGGATATGATCTCCATGTATAATACATAAGGGGGGGATATGATCACCATGTGTAATACATAAGGGGGGATATGATCTCCATGTATAATACATAAGGGGGGATATGATCTCCATGTATAATACATAAGGGGGGGATATGATCACCATGTATAATACATAAGGGGGGATATGATCTCCATGTATAATACATAAGGGGGGGATATGATCATCATGTATAATACATAAGGGGGGATATGATCTCCATGTATAATACATAAGGGGGGATATGATCACCATGTATAATACATAAGGGGGGGATATGATCACCATGTATAATACATAAGGGGGATATGATCTCCATGTATAATACATAAGGGGGGATATGATCTCCATGTATAATACATAAGGGGGGATATGATCTCCATGTATAATACATAAGGGGGGATATGATCACCATGTATAATACATAAGGGGGGATATGATCTCCATGTATAATACATAAGGGGGGATATGATCTCCATGTATAATACATAAGGGGGGATATGATCACCATGTGTAATACATAAGGGGGGATATGATCTCCATGTATAATACATAAGGGGGGATATGATCTCCATGTATAATACATAAGGGGGGGATATGATCACCATGTATAATACATAAGGGGGGATATGATCTCCATGTATAATACATAAGGGGGGGATATGATCATCATGTATAATACATAAGGGGGGATATGATCTCCATGTATAATACATAAGGGGGGATATGATCACCATGTATAATACATAAGGGGGGATATGATCTCCATGTATAATACATAAGGGGGGGTATGATCTCCATGTATAATACATACCTAGGAATATGATCTCCATGTATAATACATAAGGGGGGATACGATCACCATGTATAATACATAAGGGGGGATATGATCTCCATGTATAATACATAAGGGGGATATGATCTCCATGTATAATACATAAGGGGGGATATGATCTCCATGTATAATACATAAGGGGGGATATGATCTCCATGTATAATACATAAGGGGGATATGATCTCCATGTATAATACATAAGGGGGGGATATGATCTCCATGTATAATACATAAGGGGGGATATGATCTCCATGTATAATACATAAGGGGGGGATATGATCTCCATGTATAATACATAAGGGGGGATATGATCTCCATGTATAATACATAAGGGGGGATATGATCTCCATGTATAATACATACCTAGGAATATGATCTCCATGTATAATACATAAGGGGGGATATGATCTCCATGTATAATACATAAGGGGGGATATGATCTCCATGTATAATACATAAGGGGGGGATATGATCTCCATGTATAATACATAAGGGGGGATATGATCTCCATGTATAATACATACCTAGGAATATGATCTCCATGTATAATACATAAGGGGGGATATGATCTCCATGTATAATACATAAGGGGGGATATGATCTCCATGTATAATACATAAGGGGGGGGTATGATCTCCATGTATAATACATAAGGGGGGGATATGATCTCCATGTATAATACATAAGGGGGATATGATCTCCATGTATAATACATAAGGGGGATATGATCTCCATGTATAATACATAAGGGGGGATATGATCTCCATGTATAATACATAAGGGGGGATATGATCTCCATGTATAATACATAAGGGGGGATATGATCTCCATGTATAATACATAAGGGGGGGGATATGATCTCCATGTATAATACATAAAGGGGGATATGATCTCCATGTATAATACATAGGGGGGATATGATCTCCATGTATAATATATAAGGGGGATATGATCTCCATGTATAATACATAAGGGGGATATGATCACCATGTATAATACATTAGGGGGATATGATCTCCATGTATAATACATAAGGGGGGGATATGATCTCCATGTATAATACATAAGGGGGGGATATGATCACCATGTATAATACATAAGGGGGGGATATGATCACCATGTATAATACATAAGGGGGGGATATGATCTCCATGTATAATACATAAGGGGGGATATGATCTCCATGTATAATACATAAGGGGGGGGATATGATCTCCATGTATAATACATAAGGGGGGGGGATATGATCACCATGTATAATACATAAGGGGGGGATATGATCTCCATGTATAATACATAAGGGGGATATGATCTCCATGTATAATACATAAGGGGGGATATGATCTCCATGTATAATACATAAGGGGGGGATATGATCACCATGTGTAATACATAAGGGGGGATATGATCTCCATGTATAAATACATCAGTGGTTCATATAGTGAACTCGGTGTAGAGCTATTCACCCTGAGGTCATCACAGAGGACAAGGGGGCACTCTTTACGTCTGGAGGAAAAGAGATGTAATCTCCAAATACGGAAAGGTTTCTTCACAGTAAGAGCTGTGAGAATGTGGAATAGACTCCCTCAAGAGTTGGTTCTGGCCAGCTCAGTGGATTGCTTTAAAACAGGTCTGGATTCTTTCTTGGATACACAGAATATAACTGGATATAACATTTATAGGTAAAGTTGATCCAGGGAATATCCGATTGCCTCTCGGGGGATCAGGAAGGAATTTTTCTCGTGCAGGAGCAAATTGGATCATGCTTTGCTGTTTTTTTTGCCTTCCTCTGGATCAACTGTGGGTACAGGATGATTTTTTTTAAGGTTGAACTGGATGGACTTTTGTCTTCTTTCAGCCAGACTATGTACTGTAATTATATATAAGCAGAAAAGATGATTGTGTAGACATCTGAAAGTCCTAGATTGCACCAAGAGCTGTCACTGTATCTCAGTCGCCTGATGGACTGAAGCATCTTATCTCAGTCGCCTGATGGACTGAAGCATCTTCTGCATAGTTTAGACATTCCTTCACTTTACCTTTTGAGAAAAGGGACCCACCAAAAATTTGCCTCCTTGTGTTTCTCTTGGTGGCCTTTTTCTCAACTAACTGATGTAAAATAAATGACAAGGGGGTTGGGAGAGGGATATTTATAGGTACCCATATAATCAAAACCTAAGCAAACTGGCCAGACAAAATGATGAAAAATGTTCCACTTATCCATTCGCCATTTCATACAACCTCATCCAATCAGGATCCTGATACAATTCCACGTCAGCACCATTCTTTTACCAGACCTAACCAAACCCAGAGCAGCAGGAAGAAGATTTCCATCTATCAGCTCTGGGCTCATTGACTGCAGCACATGTTGACAAATTAGGCCAATTATTTTTAAACAATCCTCCCTTAATGTTTACTGGCAGTGAGTCTCAGCGAAAACATTCTGTGTTCCAAAGACACTTTGGGGTTGATTTACTAAACGCAAATATCCTGTGTACTGCGAGTGCAGTAACTCCAAAGCTTAGTAAATTATTATTATTATTATTATTACTACGAGTTTATATAGCGCCAAAGGGTTTGCTCAGCGCTGTACAATAGGGGGGGACAATACATGGCACAGTACAACAAAGACAGACAGCGTACGAGGGGTAAGAGGGCCCTACTCTTACGAGCTTACAATCTAGTAAATGAGGTAAAGCTTCACTTTGCAAAGAATGCCCAATCACATGTAAGGAAAAAAAACAGCTTTTTTGAATACATATGATTGGATGATAGAAATCAACAGAACGTCCCCTCATTTCAGAGCTTCCACTCAGGTCTAGAGCAACTGCATTAGCACAGGATATTTGCCTTTAGTACATCAACCCCACATTATCAGAGCCTATAGATACCCTCCACCCTAAAACTTATTTAACTCTTTTATGACCTGCAATGCATTAACTCACTACAAAGTGCTGAGGTACAGTGTAACAAACTAACTAAGATGGTACAAAGTGCTGAGGTACAGTGTAACAAACTAACTAAGATGGTACAAAGTGCTGAGGTACAGTGTAACAAACTAACTCAGATGGTAAAAGGTGTTGGGGTACAGTGTAACAAACTAACTCAGATGGTACAAGGTGTTGGGGTACAGTGTAACAAACTAACTCAGATGGTACAAAGTGCTGAGGTACAGTGTAAAAAACTAACTCAGATGGTACAAGGTGTTGGGGTGCAGTGTAAAAAATGATCACAGACTCTACAAAGTTTTGTGGTAAAATGTAGCAAATTAACTCAAACTCTAAAAGGTGTTGGGCTATAATGTAGCAAATGAATGCATAAACTACAAGGTGTTGGGGTACAGTGTATCAATTAACTGAGACACTGCAAGATGTTGGGGTACAGTGTATCAATTAACTGAGAAACTACAAGGTGTTGGGGTACAGTGTATCAATTGACGGAAACACTACAAGGTGTTGAGGTTCAATGTATCAATTGAGGGAAACACTACAAGGTATTGGGGTTCAGTGTATCAATTAACTGAGACATTGCAAGATATTGGGGTACAGTGTATCAATTAACTGAGACACTACAAGGTGTTGGGGTACAATGTATCAATTAACTGAGACACTACAAGGTGTTGGGGTAAAGTGTATCAATTGACAGAAACACTAGAAGGTGTTGGGGTTGAGTATCAATTAACCGAGACACTACAAGGTGTTGGGGTACAATGTATCAATTAACTGAGACACTGCAAGATGTTGGGGTACAATGTATCAATTAACTGAGACACTACAAGATATTGGGGTACAGTGTATCAATTAACTGAGACACTACAAGGTGTTGGGGTACAATGTATCAATTAACTGAGACACTACAAGGTGTTGGGGTACAGTGTATCAATTAACTGAGACACTACAAGGTGTTGGGGTACAATGTATCAATTAACTGAGACACTGCAAGATGTTGGGGTACAATGTATCAATTAACTGAGACACTACAAGGTGTTGGGGTACAATGTATCAATTAACTGAGACACTACAAGGTGTTGGGGTACAATGTATCAATTAACTGAGACACTACAAGATGTTGGGGTACAGTGTATGGCAGGCAGGGGCATAGAGTAATAGGTGTTTATGATAAAAGTAGCATTTAGGCAATTGGGCTTTGTGAGGCAATTACAGCCAGAAGACACTATTAGCCTGCTGGGCCATACATGGTTAGAAATCGTTCGAAAAAACGGTTGTATTTGATAAAGATCTGTTGAACATGCATGCGATAACGCTATCATAGTATCAAAATATTTCCCCCAATTGTCGACATATTATCGATTGTTAACAACATAAATGGTACATTTTTTGTTGACCAATACAAATGTTTTTTGGAGCTTTGTGAACCCTCCCACACGCCAACTGTATTTAAAATAAAGATCTTTCTTTTTTGTTGCTTGCACTTCCGGGGGTTACATTTTAAGACGCACATGTGCTGTAGGCTATTTCAAACTGTTTCCAATCAATTCCACTACTAACGTTTAGAAAATCGATCATTTATGCTACAAAAATCCGACATTACAGTTTTTTTTTTTGCCATAAAACTTTGCATCTCGAGAATTGAAATGAGCCCACAAATATTTCGAAAGCCGAACGAACGAGAGTATCGAACGCTTTTCCGAACGACTTTCTAACCATGTATGGCCACCGCAACAGGGTCTTGTTTTGGCTGAACTATCAAGAGATCATCCTGGGGATACTGAGGGGGTTAATATTCTTACAGAAACAAATATATGAAACAGGAAGCCCAGACAGAGAACCAACCGCAGAAAGTGCAACTCCCTCTGCCACAGTCTCTCAAGTGGCACTGTGCAAGCTGTCCGGTGACGTAAAATGCCACTTGACTGCCACAAGGACGGAAGTTGCAGACCCTGCGCACATCCTGAGCAAGGGGGAACTACAAGTCTCAGTGTGGACTGCTCTAAATGGGCGGTGTCACCCTGTGAGGTAGTTACTGCGTCTGCAAGTATTGCGCAAACTGTCAACTCAGCAATCAAATGTGGCATCCAAAACCATCAGCCTTACACCAAATCCTACCCTTTATACCTCACCCCTCACAGCGTCAAAGGATGTTTATTCTAAAGCAGAGGTCTCCAAACTTTCTAAACATAAAGGGCTCTTTTACTGTCCCTCAGACTTTAGGAGGGCCGGACTGGCCATTTGGAGCAGAAAAGGTCCTGATGTCAGTGAGAGGAATGGCGCCCCAACAGTAGTGTCATTGGGAGGAATTCTGTCCCACCATTCGTGTCACTTGGCCCCATTGTTGGTGTAATTGGGAGGAATTGAGCTGTGGTAGAAAAGCCCTGAGCTGTGGTAGAACAGCCATGAGTGGTGGTAGAACAGCCCTGAGCATTGGTAGAACAGCCCTGAGCTGTGGTAGAACAGCCCTGAGTGGTGGTAGAACAGCCCTGAGCGGTGGTAGAACAGCCCTGAGCGGTGGTAGAACAGCCCTGAGCGGTGGTAGAACAGCCATGAGCGGTGGTAGAACAGCCCTGAGCGGTGGTAGAACAGCCCTGAGCGGTGGTAGAACAGCCATGAGCGGTGGTAGAACAGCCATGAGCGGTGGTAGAACAGCCCTGAGCGGTGGTAGAACAGCCCTGAGTGGTGGTAGAACAGCCCTGAGCATTGGTAGAACAGCCCTGAGCGTTGGTAGAAAAGCCATGAGCTGTGGTAGAACAGCCCTGAGCGTTGGTAGAACAGCCATGAGTGGTGGTAGAACAACCCTGAGCTGTGGTAGAACAGACACGAGCGGTGGTAGAACAGCCCTGAGCTGTGGTAGAACAGCCCTGAGCATTGGTAGAACAGCCCTCAGCTGTGGTAGAACAGCCATGAGTGGTGGTAGATTCAGCTAAATACATCTATTACAGCCCAGCATCTCGGCAGGCCCCATTCAATCATTGCCCCCCCCCAATGTGAGACTCGGGGACACACTGGTGTGCTCAAGGACAATCAAAAGTTTCTCAAACTTCCAACCTATCACCAAAATCTATAGTCACTCTTTATGGGGCCAGAAAAACAGGTCTATGGTAAAAAAAAAAAAAGTATTCACGGACGTGTGTGATTGGCCTGAAGGCATGAAACCCTGATAAGATGGCCTGTGGAAGAGAAGAAAGATATTCTGCCCTGTGGCAGAGGTGACTCGTGTGAAGGTGGTATGAATGGAGCAGGTATGAAAAGACAAAATGGGGGAAGTAACACCCCCAACAGGGTGTCTTGACAATGGCCCCATGATGAGGTCAAACATGTCATACTTATCTGCTTTGTGTAATGGTTTTGCACAGAGCAGCCTTGATCCTCATCTTCTTGATGATGCTCCTGGCTCCTCCCCCTTGACAAGTGCCCCAATTGCAAGCTGCTTGCTATGGGGGTATTGGTGTGGGCTTGCTCCTGAGCCCAGCTCCATGCATCCATAAGACACGTAGACCAGCTGCTCTCCTCATTGGCTCACTGGCTGTGATTGACAGCAGCGGGAGCCGATATCTCCCGCTGCTGTGTCTCAGCCAATGGAGACAGAGATCTAGGACAGCCGAGGCTCCCTTGCAGATCACCGGATCGAGAGGGGATTCAGGTAAGTATTATAGGGGGCTGTGGGGGGAGCAGAAGGCAGATTTATTCTATGCATGAAAGTAAAAATCCTTCAGTCTTTACAACCACTTTAAGGAGCTTACAATTTAAGGTCCTTACTTCACATACATACACATATTAGGGCCAATTTAGACAAGAGTCAATTGCCTGCCATTAGGTCTTTGGGTTATGGGAGGAAACCAGATAATCACAGGGGGAACATGCAAACCTCATGCAGATGGTGTCCTGGTCAGAATGGAAGACTCCAGTGCTGCATGGTAGAAGTAGAAATCACTAAGCCATTGTGCTGCCCATATAATGGTGGTAGGCGATAACGAAAAGTCATGACTTAGTAACACCTGGAATCCCTGGGAAGAGAAAAGGATTCAACTCTCAATCTGTATTTCTCAAAAGCACCCTTTATAAAAACAACCCATTTCAGAGTCATAGAGGGAAGGACTATTCCTGCTGTCCATGGCATCCAATGGATTGGTCCTTTCTATATGCCAGGGGATGATAAAAGGAAATCTGGCTGCTGCATCAAAAAAGGTCCCTTATTTCTTTCCCTCTTTATGAGGCAAGTTGTCCGTTCTGAAATCCAGGTGACAAAACC